>NW_020190428.1:0-224548 GCF_002263795.3 Bos taurus
TTACTTATCACTGGTCTTGATACACTATCACTTGATAAGCACTATCCCTGGCTATCATGCACTATCACTTTAGTGATCATGCCTGTTACTGGCAGATCAATACACACTATAACATAAACTGATATGCACTGATCACTGCTGATTCATGCACTTTATCACGTGGCTGTCATGCACTTATCCACGAAGCGATCATCCATAATTACTTGAGCTGTGCATGCACTGATCACGTGGCTGAGCATGCACTGATCACGTGGCTGATCATACACTGATCACGTGGCTGATCATACAACTAATCACGTTGCAGATTATGCACTCATCACGTGGCTGATCATACAATGATCACGGGGCTGATCATGCACTGATCACATGACAGATCATGCACTAATCACGTTGTGGATCATGCCCTGATCACGTGGCTGATAATACACTGATTACATGGCTGATCATACACTGAAAACGTGGCTGATCATGCACTGATCACGAAGTTGATCATCCACTGATCACTTGACTGTGCATGCAATGATCACGTGGCTGATCATACACTGATCACGTGGCTGATCATACACTAATCATGTTGCAGATCATGCACTCATCACGTGGCTGATCATACAATGATCACGTGGCTGATCATGCACTGATCACATGTATGATCGTACACTGATCAGGTGGCTGATCATGCACAAATCCCATTGCATATCATGCTCTAATCAGGTTGCAATCATGTAATGATCACGTGGCTGATCATACAGTGATCACGTGACTGAGCATGCACTGATTACGTGGCTATTCATGCACTGATCACGTGGCTGATCACGCACTGTTAACATGGCTATAATACACTGATCTCGTGACTGATCATGCATTCTTCACGTGCCTGATCATGCACTGATCACGTGGCTGATCCTGCACTGATCACGTGGCTGATAATGCACTGATCACTTGACTGATCATGCACTGATCACGTGCCTGATCATGCACTACTCACGTTACTGATCATGGACTGGTCACGTGACTGATCATGCACTGATAATGAGCCTGATCATGCACTGATCACGTGCCTGATCATGCACTACTCACGTGACTGATCATGCACTGATCATGAGCCTGATCATGCACTGATCACGGGCCTGTTCATGCACTGATCACGTGCCTGATCCTGCACTGATCACGAGGCTGATCATACACTGATCACGTGACTGTGCATGCAATGATCACTTGGCTGATCATGTACTGATCACGTGGCTGATCATGCACTGATAACCTGGCTATCATCCACTGATCACGTGAGTGATCATGCACTCTTCACGTGCATGATCATGCACTGATCACGTGTCTTAGCATGCACTAACCATGTTGCTGATCATGCAATGGTCAGGTGGCTATCACACACTGTTTACCTGGCTGATCATGCACTGATCACATGGCTGTAATACACTGACCACTTGACTGTGCATGCACTGATCATGTGGATGATTATAAACTGATCACGTGACTGATCATGCACTGATCATGTGTCTGATCATGCACTGATAAAGTGCTTGATCATGCACTGATCACGTGGCTGAGCATACAGTGATTACATGACTGATCATGCACTAATCACGTTGTGGATCATGCACTGATCACGTGACTCAACATGCACTAGTCACGTGGCTATCATGCACTTATCACATGGCTATCATGCACTGATCACGTGTCTATCATGCACTGATCACGTGACTGCGCATTAACTGAACACATACCTGTTCATGCACTGTTTACGTGGCTATCATGCACTGATCACGTGGATGATCATGCATTGGTCACGTGACTGATCATGCACTGATCACGTTGCGTATCATGCACTGATCACATGACGGCGCATGAAATGATCACGTGGATATTACACACTGATCAAGTGACAAATCATGCACTAATCACGTGACTGATCATGCACTGATCACGTGGCTATCATGCACTGATCACGTGACTGATCATGCACTAGACACGTCGCTATCATGCACTGATCACGTGGCTGTTCATACAGTGATCACGTGACTGATCATGCACTGATCACGTGGCTGATCATGCACTAATCACGTTGTGGATGATGCACTGATCACGTGGCTGATCATACACTGTTCAAATGACTGATCATGAACTAATCACGTTGTGGATCATGCACTGATCACGTGGCTGTTCTTGCACTTATCACGTGGCTGATCATACAGTGATTACATGACTGATCATGCACTAATCACGTTGTGGATCATGCACTGATCACATGAATGTGCATGCATTGATCATGTGGCTGATCATGCACTGATCACGTGGCTGATCATGCACTGATCACGAAGCTGATCATACACTGATCACAGGACTGTGCATGCACTGATCATGTGGCTGATCATGCACTGATCATATGGCTGATGATACACTGATCATGTGGCTGATCAGGCACTGATCACGTGGCTGATCGTACTCTGAACACGAAGCTGAAAATACACTGATCACGAGACTGCATGCACTGATCACTTGACTGCGCATGCACTGATCACGTGGATGATAATACGCTGATCACTTGACTGCTTATGCACTAAAAAAATGGCTGATCATGCACTGATCACATGACTGATCATGCACTGATGACTTGACTGATCATGCACTGATTAATCATGTGCTGGTCACGTGGCTATCATGCACTGATCACTTGGCTGATCATACACTGATCACGTAACTGATCATGCATAGATCACGTGACTATCATGCACTGATCACTTGATTGTGCATGCAGTAATCACGTGGATGATCACGCATTTATCACGTGGCTGATCATGCACTAATCACATGGCGGAACATGAACTGATCACGTGACTTAGCATGCAGTGATCTCGTGTCTGAATGGTGCTGATCATGTGACTAATCAAGAACTGATAACGTGGCTATAATGCACTGATCACGTGACTGCGCATGCACTGATCATGTGGATGATAATACACTGATGACGTTACTGATCAGGCACTGATCACGTGGCTATTATGCACCGATCACGGGACTGCACATGCAGTGTTCACGTAATTGTAGACAATGATCACGTGGCTATCATGCACTGATCACGTGTCTATCATGCACTGAACACGTGGCTGATCAAACACTGATCACGTGGCTGATCATGCACTGATCACGTGGCTGATCATGCACTAATCACTTTGTGGATCATGCACTGATACATGGCGGATCATACACTGATCACATGACTGATCATGCACTGATCACGTGCCTGATCATGCACTGATCCCGTGGCTGATCATGCACTGATCACGTTGCAGATCATGCACTCATCACGTGGCTGATCATACAATGATCACGTGGCTGATCATGCACTGATCACATGTATGTTCGTACACTGATCACGTGGCTGATCATGCACAAAACCCATTGCATATCATGCTCTGATCAGGTTGCTATCATGTACTGATCACGTGGCTGATCATACAGTGATCACGTGACTGACCATGCACTGATTACGTGGCTATCATGAACTGATCACGTGGCTGATCATGCACTGTTAAGCTGGCTATAATACACTGATCTGGTGACTGATCATGCATTCTTCACGTGCCTGATCATACACTGATCACGTGGCTGATCTTGCACTGATCACGTGGCTGATAATGCACTGATCACTTGACTGATCATGCACTGATCACGTGTCTGATCATGCACTACTCACGTGACTGATCATGGACTGATCACGTGACTGATCATGCACTGATCACGGGCCTGTTCATGCACTGATCACGTGGCTGATCCTGCACTGATAACGAGGCTTATAATACACTGATCACGTGACTGTGCATGCAATGATCACATAGCTATCATGCACTGATCACATGACTTCGCATGCCATGATCACGTGATTGATCATGCACTGATCACGTGGCTATCATGCACTGATCACGAAGCTGATCATACCCTGATCACATAACTGTGCATGCACTGATCACGTGGCTGATCATGCACTGATCATGTGGCTGATCATACACTGATCACGTGGCTGATCAGGCACTGATCACGTGGCTGATCATACTCTGAACATGAAGCTGAAAATACACTGATCACATAACTGCATGCACTGATCACATGGCTATCATGCACTGATCACGTGTTTATCATGCACTGATCACGTGACTGTGCATTAACTGAACACATACCTGTTCATGCACTGTTTACTTGGCTATCATGCACTGATCACGTGACTCATCATGCATTAATCACGTGACTGATCATGCACTGATCTCGTTGCGTAACATGCACTGATCACATGACGGTACATGAACTGATCACGTGAATATTATACACTGATCAAGTGACAGATCATGTACTAATCACGTGACTGATCATGCACTGATCACGTTACTATCATGCACTGATCACGTGGCTGATAATGCACTGATCACTTGACTGATCATGCACTGATCACGTGTCTGATCATGCACTACTCACGTGACTGATCATGAACTGATCACGTGACTGATCATGCACTGATCATGAGCCTGATCATGCACTGATCACGGGCCTGTTCATGCACTGATCACGTGGCTGATCCTGCACTGATCACGAGGCTGATCATACACTGATCACGTGACTGTGCATGCAATGATCACTTGGCTGATCATGTACTGATCACGTGGCTGATCATGCACTGATTTCCTGGCTATCATCCACTGATCACGTGAGTAATCATGCACTCTTCACGTGCATGATCATGCACTGATCACGTGTCTTAGCATGCACTAACCATGTTGCTGATCATGCAATGGTCAGGTGGCTATCATGCACTGTTTACCTGGATGATCATGCACTGATCACATGGCTGTAATACACTGACCACTTGACTGTGCATGCACTGAAAATATGGATGATCATACAATGATCACTTCACTGATCACGCGCTGATCACGTGACTGATCATGCAGTGATCACGTGGCTGATCATACACTGATCACGTGGGTGGTCATGAACTGATCACGTGGCTGATCATACACTGATCACATGAATGATCATGCACTAATCACGTTGTGGATCATGCACTGATCACGTGGCTGATCATACACTGATCACGTGGCTGATCTTGCACTTATCACGTGGCTGACCATACAGTGATTACATGAATGATCATGCACTAATCACGTTGTAGATTATGCACTGATCACATGACTGTGCTTGTATTGATCCCGTGGCTGATCATGCAATGAACACGTTGCTGATCATACACTGATCACATTACTTATCATGCACTGTTCACGTGCCTGATCATTCACTGATCACGTGGCTGATCATGCACTGATCACGAAGCTGATCATACCCTGATCACATAACGGTGCATGCACTGATCACGTGGCTGATCATGCACTGATCATGTGGCTGATCATACACTGATCACGTGGCTGAACATACGCTGATCACGTGGCTGATCAGGCACTGATCACATGGCTGATCATACTCTGAACATGAAGCTGAAAATACACTGATCACATGACTGCATGCACTGATCACATGGTTATCATGCACTGATCACGTGTTTATCATGCACTGATCACGTGACTGCGCATTAACTGAACACATACCTGTTCATGCACTGTTTACGTGGCTATCATGCACTGATCACGTGACTCATCATGCATTAATCACGTGACCGATCATGCACTGATCTCGTTGCGTATCATGCACTGATCACATGACGGTGCATGAACTGATCACGTGAATATTATACACTGATCAAGTGACAGATCATGTACTAATCACGTGACTGATCATGCACTGATCACGTTGCTATCATGCACTGATCACGTGGCTGCTAATGCACTGATCACTTGACTGATCATGCACTGATCACGTGTCTGATCATGCACTACTCACGTGACTGATCATGCACTGATCACGTGACTGATCATGCACTGATCATGAGCCTGATCATGCACTGATCACGGGCCTGTTCATGCACTGATCACGTGGCTGATCCTGCACTGATCACGAGGCTGATCATACACTGATCACGTGACTGTGCATGCAATGATCACTTGGCTGATCATGTACTCATCACGTGGCTGATCATGCACTGATTACCTGGCTATCATCCACTGATCACGTGAGTAATCATGCACTTTTCACGTGCATGATCATGCACTGATCACGTGGCTGATCATACTCTGATTACGTGGATGATCATACACTGATTACGTGGCTGATCATACACTGATCACGTGGCTGATCATGCACTGATCACGTGGCTGATCATACTCTGATCACGTGGATGATCATACACTGATCACGTGACTGCATATGCACTGATCACGTGACTGATCAGGCACTGATCACGTGGCTATCATGCACTGATTACGTGGCTTATCATACATTAATCACATAACTAAATATGCACTGATCACGAAGCCTATCATACACTGATAATGTGACTGTGCATGCACTAATCACGTGGATGATCATGCACTGATCACGTGGCTGAGCATACAGTGATCACGTGACTGTGCATGAACTGATCACTTGGCTGATCATGCACTGATCACGTGACTGCACATGCACTGATCACGTGACTGCACATGCACTGATCACGTGGCTGATCATACTGTGATCAAGTGGCTGATAATGCACTGATTACGTGGCTGATCATGCACAGATCACGTAGCTATCATGTGCCGATCACATGGCGATCATGCCCTGATCCCGTGGCTGATCATACACTGATCGCGTGACTGATCATGCACTAGTCACTTGGCTATCATGAACTGATCAGGTGGCTGATATGCACTGATCACGTGGCTGATATGCACTGATCACGTGGCTGATCATGCACTGATCACGAAGCTGATCATGCACTGATCACAAAGCTGATCATACACTGATCACGTGGCTGATCATGCAATGATCACGTGGCTGATCATGCACTGATCACGTGGGGGATCATGAACTGATCACGTGGCTGCTCATACACTGATCACGTGGCTGATCCTGCACTAATCACGTTGTGGATGATGCACTGATTACGTGGCTGAGCATACACTGATCACGTGGCTGATCTTGCACTTATCACGTGGCTGATCATACAGAGATTACATGACTTATTATGCACTAATCACGTTGTGGATCATGCACTGATCACGTGACTGTTCATGCACTAGTCACGTGGCTATCATGCACTGATCACATGGCTGAACATACACTGATCACGTGACTGATCATGCACTGATCACGTGCCTGATCATGCACTGATTGCGTAACTTAGCATGCAGTTATCTCGTGTCTGAATTGTGCTTATCATGTGACTAATCAAGAACTGATCATGTGGCTGTAATGCACTGATCACGTGCCTGTGAACACACTGAAAATATGGATGATCATACACTGATCACTTCACTGATCACGCACTGATCACGTGACTAATCATGCACTGATCACGTGGCTGATCATGCACTGATAACGTGGCTGATCATGCACTGGTCACGAAGCTGATCATACTCTGATCACGTGAGTGTGCATGCACTGATCACGTGGATGATCATGAACTGATCACGTGTCTTATCATACACTGCTCACGTGGCTGATCATGCACTAATTACGTTGTGGATGATGCACTGATCACGTGGCTGATAATACACTGATCACGTGGGTCATCATGAACTGATCACGTGGCTGATCATACACTGATCACATGAATGATCATGCACTAATCACGTTGTGGATCATGCACTGATCATGTGGATGATTATACACTGATCACGTGACTGATCATGCACTGATCATGTGTCTGATCATGCACTGATAAAGTGGTTGATCATGCACTGATCACGTGGCTGAGCATACATTGATTACATGACTGATCATGCACTAATCACGTTGTGGATCCTGCACTGATCACGTGACTGATCATGCACTAGTCACGTGGCTATCATGCACTGATCACGTGGCTGATCATACACTGATCACGTGCCTGATCATGCACTGATCACGTGCGTGATCATGCACTGATTGCGTAACTTAGCATGCAGTGATCTCGTGTCTGAATTGTGCTGATCATGTGACTAATCAAGAACTGATCACGTGGCTATAATGCACTGATCACGTGACTGGGCACGCAGTGAAAATATGGATGACCATACACTGATCACGTCACTGATCACGCACTGATCACGTGACTGATCATGCACTGATCACGTGGCTGATCCTGCACTGATCACGAAGCTGATCATACTCTGATCACGTGAGTGTGCATGCACTGATCACGTGGCTGATCATGCACTGATCACGTGGCTGATCATGCACTGATCACGTGACTGATCATGAACTGATCACGTGGCTGATCCTGCACTGATCACGAAGCTGATCATAGTCTGATCACGTGAGTGTGCATGCACTGATCATGTGGCTGATCATGCACTGATCACGTGGCTGATCATGCACTGATGACGTGGGTGATCATGAACTGATCACGTGGCTGATCATACACTGATCACCTGAATGATCATGCACTAATCACGTTGTGGATCATGCACTGATCACGTGGCTGATCAGGCACTGATCACGTGGCTGATCATACTCCAATCACGTGAGTGTGCATGCACTGCTCACGTGGCTGATCATTCACTAATCACGTTGTGGATGATGCACTGATCACGTGGCTGATCATACACTGATCACGTGGCTGATCATGAACTGATCACGTGGCTGATCATACACTGATCACCTGAATGATCATGCACTAATCACGTTGTGGATCATGCACTGATCACGTGGCTGATCAGGCACTGATCACGTGGCTGATCATACTCCAATCACGTGAGTGTGCATGCACTGATCACGTGGCTGATCATGCACTGATCATGTGGCTGATCATACACTGGTCACGTGGCTGAACATACTCTGATCACGTGGCTGATCAGGCACTGATCACGTGGCTGATCATACTCTGAATACGAAGCTGAAAATACACTGATCACATGACTGCATGCACTGATCACATGGCTATCATGCACTGATCACGTGTTTATCATGCACTGATCACGTGACTGCGCATTAACTGAACACATACCTGTTCATGCACTGTTTACGTGGCTATCATGCACTGATCACGTGGATGATCATGCATTGGTCATGTGGCTGATCATGCACTGATCACGTGGCTGATCATGCACTAATCACTTTGTGGATCATGCACTGATACATGGCGGATCATACACTGATCACATGACTGATCATGCACTGATCACGTGCCTGATCATGCACTGATCCCGTGGCTGATCATGCACTGATCACGTTGCAGATCATGCACTCATCACGTGGCTGATCATACAATGATCACGTGGCTGATCATGCACTGATCACATGTATGTTCGTACACTGATCACGTGGCTGATCATGCACAAAACCCATTGCATATCATGCTCTGATCAGGTTGCTATCATGTACTGATCACGTGGCTGATCATACAGTGATCACGTGACTGACCATGCACTGATTACGTGGCTATCATGAACTGATCACGTGGCTGATCATGCACTGTTAAGCTGGCTATAATACACTGATCTGGTGACTGATCATGCATTCTTCACGTGCCTGATCATACACTGATCACGTGGCTGATCTTGCACTGATCACGTGGCTGATAATGCACTGATCACTTGACTGATCATGCACTGATCACGTGTCTGATCATGCACTACTCACGTGACTGATCATGGACTGATCACGTGACTGATCATGCACTGATCACGGGCCTGTTCATGCACTGATCACGTGGCTGATCCTGCACTGATAACGAGGCTTATAATACACTGATCACGTGACTGTGCATGCAATGATCACATAGCTATCATGCACTGATCACATGACTTCGCATGCCATGATCACGTGATTGATCATGCACTGATCACGTGGCTATCATGCACTGATCACGAAGCTGATCATACCCTGATCACATAACTGTGCATGCACTGATCACGTGGCTGATCATGCACTGATCATGTGGCTGATCATACACTGATCACGTGGCTGATCAGGCACTGATCACGTGGCTGATCATACTCTGAACATGAAGCTGAAAATACACTGATCACATAACTGCATGCACTGATCACATGGCTATCATGCACTGATCACGTGTTTATCATGCACTGATCACGTGACTGTGCATTAACTGAACACATACCTGTTCATGCACTGTTTACTTGGCTATCATGCACTGATCACGTGACTCATCATGCATTAATCACGTGACTGATCATGCACTGATCTCGTTGCGTAACATGCACTGATCACATGACGGTACATGAACTGATCACGTGAATATTATACACTGATCAAGTGACAGATCATGTACTAATCACGTGACTGATCATGCACTGATCACGTTACTATCATGCACTGATCACGTGGCTGATAATGCACTGATCACTTGACTGATCATGCACTGATCACGTGTCTGATCATGCACTACTCACGTGACTGATCATGAACTGATCACGTGACTGATCATGCACTGATCATGAGCCTGATCATGCACTGATCACGGGCCTGTTCATGCACTGATCACGTGGCTGATCCTGCACTGATCACGAGGCTGATCATACACTGATCACGTGACTGTGCATGCAATGATCACTTGGCTGATCATGTACTGATCACGTGGCTGATCATGCACTGATTTCCTGGCTATCATCCACTGATCACGTGAGTAATCATGCACTCTTCACGTGCATGATCATGCACTGATCACGTGTCTTAGCATGCACTAACCATGTTGCTGATCATGCAATGGTCAGGTGGCTATCATGCACTGTTTACCTGGATGATCATGCACTGATCACATGGCTGTAATACACTGACCACTTGACTGTGCATGCACTGAAAATATGGATGATCATACACTGATCACTTCACTGATCACGCACTGATCACGTGACTGATCATGCAGTGATCACGTGGCTGATCATACACTGATCACGTGGGTGGTCATGAACTGATCACGTGGCTGATCATACACTGATCACATGAATGATCATGCACTAATCACGTTGTGGATCATGCACTGATCACGTGGCTGATCATACACTGATCACGTGGCTGATCTTGCACTTATCACGTGGCTGACCATACAGTGATTACATGAATGATCATGCACTAATCACGTTGTAGATTATGCACTGATCACATGACTGTGCTTGTATTGATCCCGTGGCTGATCATGCAATGAACACGTGGCTGATCATACACTGATCACATTACTTATCATGCACTGTTCACGTGCCTGATCATTCACTGATCACGTGGCTGATCATGCACTGATCACGAAGCTGATCATACCCTGATCACATAACGGTGCATGCACTGATCACGTGGCTGATCATGCACTGATCATGTGGCTGATCATACACTGATCACGTGGCTGAACATACGCTGATCACGTGGCTGATCAGGCACTGATCACGTGGCTGATCATACTCTGAACATGAAGCTGAAAATACACTGATCACATGACTGCATGCACTGATCACATGGTTATCATGCACTGATCACGTGTTTATCATGCACTGATCACGTGACTGCGCATTAACTGAACACATACCTGTTCATGCACTGTTTACGTGGCTATCATGCACTGATCACGTGACTCATCATGCATTAATCACGTGACCGATCATGCACTGATCTCGTTGCGTATCATGCACTGATCACATGATGGTGCATGAACTGATCACGTGAATATTATACACTGATCAAGTGACAGATCATGTACTAATCACGTGACTGATCATGCACTGATCACGTTGTTATCATGCACTGATCACGTGGCTGCTAATGCACTGATCACTTGACTGATCATGCACTGATCACGTGTCTGATCATGCACTACTCACGTGACTGATCATGCACTGATCACGTGACTGATCATGCACTGATCATGAGCCTGATCATGCACTGATCACGGGCCTGTTCATGCACTGATCACGTGGCTGATCCTGCACTGATCACGAGGCTGATCATACACTGATCACGTGACTGTGCATGCAATGATCACTTGGCTGATCATGTACTCATCACGTGGCTGATCATGCACTGATTACCTGGCTATCATCCACTGATCACGTGAGTAATCATGCACTTTTCACGTGCATGATCATGCACTGATCACGGGCCTGTTTATGCACTGATCACGTTGCTGATCCTGCACTGATCACGAGGCTGATAATACACTGATCACGTGACTGTGCATGCAATGATCACTTGGCTGATCATGTACTGATCACGTGGCTATCATGCACTGATAATGTGGCTTATCATACTTTGATCACCTAAATAATCATGCACTGATCACGTGGCAATCTTGCTCTGATCACGTGGTTGATCAGGCACTGATCACTTAGCTATCATGCACTGATCACATAACTGCGCAAGAACTGAACACTTAGATATCATAGACAGGACACGTGACAGATCATGCACTGATCACGTGACTGATCATGCACTGATCTGGTGGCTATCATGCATTGATCAGGTGGTTGATCATACACTGATCACGTGACTGATCATGCACTGATCACCTGGCTATCATGCACTAATCACGTAGCTGATCTGGAACAGATCACGTGACTAATCATGCAGTGATCACGTCGCTATCATGCACTGATCTCGAGATTGCCCATGCACTGAACATATGGATGATCACACACTGATCACCTGACAGATCATGCACTGAACACGTGACTTATCATGCACTGATCACGTGACTGCACATGCACTGATCATGTGACTGAGCATGCACTGATCACGTAGCTGATCATGCACTGATCACGAAGTTGATCATACACTGATCATGTGACTGAGCATACACTGATCACGTAGCTGATCATGCACTGATCACGAAGTTGATCATACACTGATCACGTGAGTGTGCATGCACTGATCACGTGGCGGATCATGCAATGATCACGTGGCTGATCATGCACTGATCACGTAGCTCTCATGCACTGATCACATGTCAATCATGCCCGGATCCCGTGGCTGATCATGCACTGATCGCCTGACTGATCATGCACTAGTCACCTGGCTATCATGCCTAATCCCGTGGCTGATCATACACTGACCACGTGACTGATCATGCACTGATCACGTGGCTGATCATGCACTGATCTCGAAGCTGATCATACACTGATCACGTGAGTGTGCATGCAATGATCACATGGCTCATCATGCACTGATCACGTGGCTGAACATGCTCTGATCCCGTGGGTGATCATGCACTTATCACGTGGCTTATCATACACTGATCACGTGGCTGATCATGCACTAATCACGTTGTGGATGATGCACTGGTCACGTGGCTGATCATACACTGATCACATGACTGATCATGCACTAATCACGTTGTGAGTCATGCACTGATCACGTGGCTGATAATACACTGATTACGTGGCTGATCATACACTGATCACGTGGCTGATCATGCACTGATCACGTGGCTGATCATACTCTGATTACGTGGATGATCATACACTGATTACGTGGCTAATCATACACTGATCACGTGCCTGATCATGCACTGATCACGTGGCTGATCATACTCTGATCACGTGGATGATCATAGACTGATCACGTGACTGCATATGCACTGATCACGTGACTGATCAGGCACTGATCACGTGGCTATCATGCACTGATTACGTGGCTTATCATACATTAATCACGTAACTAAATATGCACTGATCACGAAGCCTATCATACACTGATAATGTGACTGTGCATGCACTAATCACGTGGATGATCATGCACTGATCACCTGGCTGAGCATACAGTGATCACGTGACTGTGCATGAACTGATCACTTGGCTGATCATGCACTGATCACGTGACTGCACATGCACTGATCACGTGGCTCATCATACTGTGATCAAGTGGCTGATAATGCACTGATTACGTGGCTGATCATGCACAGATCACGTAGCTATCATGTGCCGATCACATGGCGATCATGCCCTGATCCCGTGGCTGATCATGCACTGATCGCCTGACTGATCATGCACTAGTCACTTGGCTATCATGCACTGATCAGGTGGCTGATATGCACAGATCACGTGGCTGATATGCACTGATCAATTGTCTGATCATGCACTGATCACGAAGCTGATCATGCAATGATCACGTGGCTGATCATACACTTATCAAGTGGCTGATCATGCAATGATCACGTGGCTGATCATGCACTGATCAAGTGGGGGATCATGAACTGATCACGTGGCTGCTCATACATTGATCACGTGGCTGATCATGCACTGATCACGTTGTGGATGATGCACTGATCACGTGGCTGAGCATACACTGATCACGTGGCTGATCTTGTACTTATCATGTGGCTGATCATACAGAGATTACATGACTGATTATGCACTAATCACGTTGTGGATCATGCACTGATCACGTGACTGATCATGCACTAGTCACGTGGCTATCATGCACTGATCACATGGCTGAACATACACTGATCACGTGACTGATCATGCACTGATTGCGTAAATTAGCATGCAGTTATCTCATGACGGAATTGTGCTTATCATGTGACTAATCAAGAACTGATCACGTGGCTGTAATGCACTGATCACGTGACTGTGCACACACTGAAAATATGGATGATCATACACTGATCACTTCACTGATCACGCACTGATTACATGACTGATCATGCACTGATCACCTGGATGATCATGAACTGATCACGTGACTGATCATACACTGCTCACGTGGCTGATCATGCACTAATTACGTTGTGGATGATGCACTGATCACGTGGCTGATCATACACTGATCACATGGGTGATCATGAACTGATCACGTGGCTGATCATACACTGATCACATGAATGATCATGCACTAATCACGTTGTGGATCATGCACTGATCACGTGGCTGATCATACACTGATCACGTGGCTGATCTTGCACTTATCACGTGGCTGATCATACAGTGATTACATGAATGAACATGCACTAATCACGTTGTAGATTATGCACTGATCACATGACTGTGCATGTATTGATCACGTGGCTGATCATGCAATGAACACGTGGCTGATCATACACTGATCACATTACTGATCATGCACTAATCACGTTGTGGATGATGCACTGGTCACGTGGCTGATCATACACTGATTACATGGCTGATCATACACTGATCACGTGGCTGATCATACTCTGATTACGTGGATGATGATACACTGATTACGTGGCTGATCATACACTGATCACGTGCCTGATCATGCACTGATCACGTGGCTGATCATACTCTGATCACGTGGATGATCATAGACTGATCACGTGACTGCATATGCACTGATCACGTGACTGATCAGGCACTGATCACGAAGTTGATCATACACTGATCATGTGACTGAGCATGCACTGATCACGTAGCTGATCATGCACTGATCACGAAGTTGATCATACACTGATCACGTGAGTGTGCATGCACTGATCACGTGGCGGATCATGCAATGATCACGTGGCTGATCATGCACTGATCACGAAGTTGATCATACACTGATCATGTGACTGAGCATGCACTGATCACGTAGCTGATCATGCACTGATCACGAAGTTGATCATACACTGATCACGTGAGTGTGCATGCACTGATCACGTGGCGGATCATGCAATGATCACGTGGCTGATCATGCACTGATCACGTAGCTCTCATGCACTGATCACATGTCAATCATGCCCGGATCCCGTGGCTGATCATGCACTGATCGCCTGACTGATCATGCACTAGTCACCTGGCTATCATGCCTAATCCCGTGGCTGATCATACACTGACCACGTGACTGATCATGCACTGATCACGTGGCTGATCATGCACTGATCTCGAAGCTGATCATACACTGATCACGTGAGTGTGCATGCAATGATCACATGGTTGATCATGCACTGATCACGTGGCTGAACATGCTCTGATCCCGTGGGTGATCATGCACTTATCACGCGGCTTATCATACACTGATCACGTGGCTGATCATGCACTAATCACGTTGTGAGTCATGCACTGATCACGTGGCTGATAATACACTGATTACATGGCTGATCATACACTGATCACGTGGCTGATCATGCACTGATCACGTGGCTGATCATACTCTGATTACGTGGATGATGATACACTGATTACGTGGCTGATCATACACTGATCACGTGCCTGATCATGCACTGATCACGTGGCTGATCATACTCTGATCACGTGGATGATCATAGACTGATCACGTGACTGCATATGCACTGATCACGTGACTGATCAGGCACTGATCACGTGGCTATCATGCACTGATTACGTGGCTTATCATACATTAATCACGTAACTAAATATGCACTGATCACGAAGCCTATCATACACTGATAATGTGACTGTGCATGCACTAATCACGTGGATGATCATGCACTGATCACGTGGCTGAGCATACAGTGATCACGTGACTGTGCATGAACTGATCACTTGGCTGATCATGCACTGATCACGTGACTGCACATGCACTGATCACGTGGCTCATCATACTGTGATCAAGTGGCTGATAATGCACTGATTACGTGGCTGATCATGCACAGATCACGTAGCTATCATGTGCCGATCACATGGCGATCATGCCCTGATCCCGTGGCTGATCATGCACTGATCGCCTGACTGATCATGCACTAGTCACTTGGCTATCATGCACTGATCAGGTGGCTGATATGCACTGATCACGTGGATGATATGCACTGATCAAGTGGCTGATCATGCACTGATCACGAAGCTGATCATGCAATGATCACGTGGCTGATCATACACTGATCAAGTGGCTGATCATGCAATGATCACGTGGCTGATCATGCACTGATCAAGTGGGGGATCATGAACTGATCACGTGGCTGCTCATACATTGATCACGTGGCTGACCATGCACTGATCACGTTGTGGATGATGCACTGATCACGTGGCTGAGCATACACTGATCACGTGGCTGACCTTGTACTTATCACGTGGCTGATCATACAGAGATTACATGACTGATTATGCACTAATCACGTTGTGGATCATGCACTGATCACGTTGTTGATCATGCACTGATCACGTGACTGATCTTGCACTGTTAAGCTGGCTATAATACACTGATCTCGTGACTGATCATGCATTCTTCACGTGCCTGATCATGCACTGATCACGTGGCTGATCTTGCACTGATCACGTGGCTGATCCTGCACTGATCACGAGGCTGATAATACACTGATCACGTGACTGTGCATGCAATGATCACTTGGCTGATCATGTACTGATCACGTGGCTGATCATGCACTGATCACGTGACTTCGCATGCCATGATCACGTGACTGATCATGCACTGATCACGTGGCTGATCTTGCACTGATCACGTGGCTGATAATGCACTGATCACTTGACTGATCATTCACTGATCACGTGTCTGATCATGCACTACTCACGTAACTGATCATGGACTGATCACCTGACTGATCATGCACTGATCATGAGCCTGATCATGCACTGATCACGGGCCTGTTTATGCACTGATCACGTTGCTGATCCTGCACTGATCACGAGGCTGATAATACACTGATCACGTGACTGTGCATGCAATGATCACTTGGCTGATCATGTACTGATCACGTGGCTATCATGCACTGATAATGTGGCTTATCATACTTTGATCACCTAAATAATCATGCACTGATCACGTGGCAATCTTGCTCTGATCACGTGGTTGATCAGGCACTGATCACTTAGCTATCATGCACTGATCACATAACTGCGCAAGAACTGAACACTTAGATATCATAGACAGGACACGTGACAGATCATGCACTGATCACGTGACTGATCATGCACTGATCTGGTGGCTATCATGCATTGATCAGGTGGTTGATCATACACTGATCACGTGACTGATCATGCACTGATCACCTGGCTATCATGCACTAATCACGTAGCTGATCTGGAACAGATCACGTGACTAATCATGCAGTGATCACGTCGCTATCATGCACTGATCTCGAGATTGCCCATGCACTGAACATATGGATGATCACACACTGATCACCTGACAGATCATGCACTGAACACGTGACTTATCATGCACTGATCACGTGACTGCACATGCACTGATCATGTGACTGAGCATGCACTGATCACGTAGCTGATCATGCACTGATCACGAAGTTGATCATACACTGATCATGTGACTGAGCATACACTGATCACGTAGCTGATCATGCACTGATCACGAAGTTGATCATACACTGATCACGTGAGTGTGCATGCACTGATCACGTGGCGGATCATGCAATGATCACGTGGCTGATCATGCACTGATCACGTAGCTCTCATGCACTGATCACATGTCAATCATGCCCGGATCCCGTGGCTGATCATGCACTGATCGCCTGACTGATCATGCACTAGTCACCTGGCTATCATGCCTAATCCCGTGGCTGATCATACACTGACCACGTGACTGATCATGCACTGATCACGTGGCTGATCATGCACTGATCTCGAAGCTGATCATACACTGATCACGTGAGTGTGCATGCAATGATCACATGGCTCATCATGCACTGATCACGTGGCTGAACATGCTCTGATCCCGTGGGTGATCATGCACTTATCACGTGGCTTATCATACACTGATCACGTGGCTGATCATGCACTAATCACGTTGTGGATGATGCACTGGTCACGTGGCTGATCATACACTGATCACATGACTGATCATGCACTAATCACGTTGTGAGTCATGCACTGATCACGTGGCTGATAATACACTGATTACGTGGCTGATCATACACTGATCACGTGGCTGATCATGCACTGATCACGTGGCTGATCATACTCTGATTACGTGGATGATCATACACTGATTACGTGGCTGATCATACACTGATCACGTGCCTGATCATGCACTGATCACGTGGCTGATCATACTCTGATCACGTGGATGATCATAGACTGATCACGTGACTGCATATGCACTGATCACGTGACTGATCAGGCACTGATCACGTGGCTATCATGCACTGATTACGTGGCTTATCATACATTAATCACGTAACTAAATATGCACTGATCACGAAGCCTATCATACACTGATAATGTGACTGTGCATGCACTAATCACGTGGATGATCATGCACTGATCACGTGGCTGAGCATACAGTGATCACGTGACTGTGCATGAACTGATCACTTGGCTGATCATGCACTGATCACGTGACTGCACATGCACTGATCACGTGGCTCATCATACTGTGATCAAGTGGCTGATAATGCACTGATTACGTGGCTGATCATGCACAGATCACGTAGCTATCATGTGCCGATCACATGGCGATCATGCCCTGATCCCGTGGCTGATCATGCACTGATCGCCTGACTGATCATGCACTAGTCACTTGGCTATCATGCACTGATCAGGTGGCTGATATGCACAGATCACGTGGCTGATATGCACTGATCAATTGGCTGATCATGCACTGATCACGAAGCTGATCATGCAATGATCACGTGGCTGATCATACACTGATCAAGTGGCTGATCATGCAATGATCACGTGGCTGATCATGCACTGATCAAGTGGGGGATCATGAACTGATCACGTGGCTGCTCATACATTGATCACGTGGCTGATCATGCACTGATCACGTTGTGGATGATGCACTGATCACGTGGCTGAGCATACACTGATCACGTGGCTGATCTTGTACTTATCACGTGGCTGATCATACAGAGATTACATGACTGATTATGCACTAATCACGTTGTGGATCATGCACTGATCACGTGACTGATCATGCACTAGTCACGTGGCTATCATGCACTGATCACATGGCTGAACATACACTGATCACGTGACTGATCATGCACTGATCACGTGCCTGATCATGCACTGATTGCGTAAATTAGCATGCAGTTAACTCATGTCTGAATTGTGCTTATCATGTGACTAATCAAGAACTGATCACGTGGCTGTAATGCACTGATCACGTGACTGTGCACACACTGAAAATATCGATGATCATACACTGATCACTTCACTGATCACGCACTGATTACGTGACTGATCATGCACTGATCACGTGGATGATCATGAACTGATCACGTGACTGATCATACACTGCTCACGTGGCTGATCATGGACTAATTACGTTGTGGATGATGCACTGATCACGTGGCTGATCATACACTGATCACATGGGTGATCATGAACTGATCACGTGGCTGATCATACACTGATCACATGAATGATCATGCACTAATCACGTTGTGGATCATGCACTGATCACGTGGCTGATCATACACTGATCACGTGGCTGATCTTGCACTTATCACGTGGCTGATCATACAGTGATTACATGAATGAACATGCACTAATCACGTTGTAGATTATGCACTGATCACATGACTGTGCATGTATTGATCACGTGGCTGATCATGCAATGAACACGTGGCTGATCATACACTGATCACATTACTGATCATGCACTGTTCACGTGCCTGATCATTCACTGATCACGTGGCTGATCATGCACTGGTCACGAAGCTGATCATACTCTGATCACGTGAGTGTGCATGCACTGATCACGTGGTTGATCATTAACTGATCACGTGGCTTATCATACACTGCTCACGTGGCTGATCATGCACTAATTGCGTTGTGGATGATGCAC
Source organism: Bos taurus (assembly GCF_002263795.3). NCBI lineage: Eukaryota > Metazoa > Chordata > Mammalia > Artiodactyla > Bovidae > Bos > Bos taurus. The sequence continues at coordinate 20,752 of NW_020190428.1, forward strand.
TGATCACGTGGCTGATCATACACTGATCACGTGGGTGATCATGAACTGATTTCATGGCTGATCATACACTGATCACATGAATGATCATGCACTAATCACGTTGTGGATCATGCACTGATCACTTGGCTGATCATACACTGATCACGTGGCTGATCTTGCACTTATCAAGTGGCTGATCATACAGTGATTACATGAATGATCATGCACTAATCACGTTGTAGATTATGCACTGATCACATGACTGTGCATATATTGATCACGTGGCTGATCATGCAATGAACACGTGGCTGATCATACACTGATCACATTACTGATCATGCACTGTTCACGTGCCTGATCATTCACTGATCACGTGGCTGATCATGCACTGATCACGAAGCTGATCATACCCTGATCACATAACTGTGCATGCACTGATCACGTGGCTGATCATGCACTGATCATGTGGCTGATCATACACTGGTCACGTCGCTGAACATACTCTGATCACGTGGCTGATCAGGCACTGATCACGTGGCTGATCATACTCTGAACATGAAGCTGAAAATACACTGATCACGTGACCGCATGCACTGATCACATGGCTATCATGCACTGATCACGTGTTTATCATGCACTGATCACGTGACTGCGCATTAACTGGACACATACCTGTTCATGCACTGTTTACGTGGCTATCATGCACTGATCACGTGGCTCATCATGCATTAATCACGTGACTGAGCATGCACTGATCTCGTTGCGTATCATGCACTGATCACATGACGGTGCATGAACTGATCACGTGAATATTATACAATGATCAAGTGACAGATCATGTACTAATCACGTGACTGATCATGCACTGATCACGTGGCTATCATGCACTGATCACGTGGCTGATAATGCACTGATCACTTGACTGATCATGCACTGATCACGTGTCTGATCATGCACTACTCACGTGACTGATCATGGACTGATCACGTGACTGATCATGCACTGATCATGAGCCTGATCATGCACTGATCACGGGCCTGTTCATGCACTGATCACGTGGCTGTTCCTGCACTGATCACGAGGCTGATCATACACTGATCACGTGACTGTGCATGCAATGATCACTTGGCTGATCATATACTGATCACGTGGCTGATCATGCACTGATAACCTGGATATCATCCACTGATCACGTCAGTGATCATTCACTCTTCACGTGCATGATCATGCACTGATCACGTGTCTTAGCATGCACTAACCATGTTGCTGATCATGCAATGGTCAGGTGGCTATCATGCACTGTTTACCTGTCTGATCATTTACTGATCACATGGCTGTAATGCACTGACCACTTGACTGTGCATGCACTGATCATGTGGATGATTATACACTGATCACGTGACTGATCATGCACTGATCATGTGTCTGATCATGCACTGATAAAGTGCTTGATCATGCACTGATCACGTGGCTGAGCATACAGTGATTACATGACTGATCATGCACTAATCACGTTGTGGATGATGCACTGATCACGTGACTGATCATGCACTAGTCACGTGGCTATCATGCACTGATCAAGTGGGTGATCATACACTGATCACGTGACTGATCATGCACTGATCACGAAGCTGATCATACTCCAATCACGTGAGTGTGCATGCACTAATCACGTGGCTGATCATGCACTAATCACCTTGTGGATCATGCACTGATCATGTGGCTGATCATACACTGTTCACATGACTGATCATGAACTAATCACGTTGTATATCATGCACTGATCACGTGGCTGTTCTTGCACTTATCACGTGGCTGATCATACAGTGATTACATGACTGATCATGCACTAATCACGTTGTGGATCATGCACTTATCACATGAATGTGCATGCATTGATCATGTGGCTGATCATGCACTGATCACGTGGCTGATCATGCACTAATCACGTTGTGGATGATGCACTGGTCACGTGGCTGATCATACACTGATCACATGACTGATCATGCACTAATCACGTTGTGAGTCATGCACTGATCACGTGGCTGATAATACACTGATTACGTGGCTGATCATACACTGATCACGTGGCTGATCATGCACTGATCACGTGGCTGATCATACTCTGATTACGTGGATGATCATACACTGATTACGTGGCTGATCATACACTGATCACGTGCCTGATCATGCACTGATCACGTGGCTGATCATACTCTGATCACGTGGATGATCATAGACTGATCACGTGACTGCATATGCACTGATCACGTGACTGATCAGGCACTGATCACGTGGCTATCATGCACTGATTACGTGGCTTATCATACATTAATCACGTAACTAAATATGCACTGATCACGAAGCCTATCATACACTGATAATGTGACTGTGCATGCACTAATCACGTGGATGATCATGCACTGATCACGTGGCTGAGCATACAGTGATCACGTGACTGTGCATGAACTGATCACTTGGCTGATCATGCACTGATCACGTGACTGCACATGCACTGATCACGTGGCTCATCATACTGTGATCAAGTGGCTGATAATGCACTGATTACGTGGCTGATCATGCACAGATCACGTAGCTATCATGTGCCGATCACATGGCGATCATGCCCTGATCCCGTGGCTGATCATGCACTGATCGCCTGACTGATCATGCACTAGTCACTTGGCTATCATGCACTGATCAGGTGGCTGATATGCACAGATCACGTGGCTGATATGCACTGATCAATTGGCTGATCATGCACTGATCACGAAGCTGATCATGCAATGATCACGTGGCTGATCATACACTGATCAAGTGGCTGATCATGCAATGATCACGTGGCTGATCATGCACTGATCAAGTGGGGGATCATGAACTGATCACGTGGCTGCTCATACATTGATCACGTGGCTGATCATGCACTGATCACGTTGTGGATGATGCACTGATCACGTGGCTGAGCATACACTGATCACGTGGCTGATCTTGTACTTATCACGTGGCTGATCATACAGAGATTACATGACTGATTATGCACTAATCACGTTGTGGATCATGCACTGATCACGTGACTGATCATGCACTAGTCACGTGGCTATCATGCACTGATCACATGGCTGAACATACACTGATCACGTGACTGATCATGCACTGATCACGTGCCTGATCATGCACTGATTGCGTAAATTAGCATGCAGTTAACTCATGTCTGAATTGTGCTTATCATGTGACTAATCAAGAACTGATCACGTGGCTGTAATGCACTGATCACGTGACTGTGCACACACTGAAAATATCGATGATCATACACTGATCACTTCACTGATCACGCACTGATTACGTGACTGATCATGCACTGATCACGTGGATGATCATGAACTGATCACGTGACTGATCATACACTGCTCACGTGGCTGATCATGGACTAATTACGTTGTGGATGATGCACTGATCACGTGGCTGATCATACACTGATCACATGGGTGATCATGAACTGATCACGTGGCTGATCATACACTGATCACATGAATGATCATGCACTAATCACGTTGTGGATCATGCACTGATCACGTGGCTGATCATACACTGATCACGTGGCTGATCTTGCACTTATCACGTGGCTGATCATACAGTGATTACATGAATGAACATGCACTAATCACGTTGTAGATTATGCACTGATCACATGACTGTGCATGTATTGATCACGTGGCTGATCATGCAATGAACACGTGGCTGATCATACACTGATCACATTACTGATCATGCACTGTTCACGTGCCTGATCATTCACTGATCACGTGGCTGATCATGCACTGGTCACGAAGCTGATCATACTCTGATCACGTGAGTGTGCATGCACTGATCACGTGGTTGATCATTAACTGATCACGTGGCTTATCATACACTGCTCACGTGGCTGATCATGCACTAATTGCGTTGTGGATGATGCACTGATCACGTGGCTGATCATACACTGATCACGTGGGTGATCATGAACTGATTTCATGGCTGATCATACACTGATCACATGAATGATCATGCACTAATCACGTTGTGGATCATGCACTGATCACTTGGCTGATCATACACTGATCACGTGGCTGATCTTGCACTTATCAAGTGGCTGATCATACAGTGATTACATGAATGATCATGCACTAATCACGTTGTAGATTATGCACTGATCACATGACTGTGCATATATTGATCACGTGGCTGATCATGCAATGAACACGTGGCTGATCATACACTGATCACATTACTGATCATGCACTGTTCACGTGCCTGATCATTCACTGATCACGTGGCTGATCATGCACTGATCACGAAGCTGATCATACCCTGATCACATAACTGTGCATGCACTGATCACGTGGCTGATCATGCACTGATCATGTGGCTGATCATACACTGGTCACGTCGCTGAACATACTCTGATCACGTGGCTGATCAGGCACTGATCACGTGGCTGATCATACTCTGAACATGAAGCTGAAAATACACTGATCACGTGACCGCATGCACTGATCACATGGCTATCATGCACTGATCACGTGTTTATCATGCACTGATCACGTGACTGCGCATTAACTGGACACATACCTGTTCATGCACTGTTTACGTGGCTATCATGCACTGATCACGTGGCTCATCATGCATTAATCACGTGACTGAGCATGCACTGATCTCGTTGCGTATCATGCACTGATCACATGACGGTGCATGAACTGATCACGTGAATATTATACAATGATCAAGTGACAGATCATGTACTAATCACGTGACTGATCATGCACTGATCACGTGGCTATCATGCACTGATCACGTGGCTGATAATGCACTGATCACTTGACTGATCATGCACTGATCACGTGTCTGATCATGCACTACTCACGTGACTGATCATGGACTGATCACGTGACTGATCATGCACTGATCATGAGCCTGATCATGCACTGATCACGGGCCTGTTCATGCACTGATCACGTGGCTGTTCCTGCACTGATCACGAGGCTGATCATACACTGATCACGTGACTGTGCATGCAATGATCACTTGGCTGATCATATACTGATCACGTGGCTGATCATGCACTGATAACCTGGATATCATCCACTGATCACGTCAGTGATCATTCACTCTTCACGTGCATGATCATGCACTGATCACGTGTCTTAGCATGCACTAACCATGTTGCTGATCATGCAATGGTCAGGTGGCTATCATGCACTGTTTACCTGTCTGATCATTTACTGATCACATGGCTGTAATGCACTGACCACTTGACTGTGCATGCACTGATCATGTGGATGATTATACACTGATCACGTGACTGATCATGCACTGATCATGTGTCTGATCATGCACTGATAAAGTGCTTGATCATGCACTGATCACGTGGCTGAGCATACAGTGATTACATGACTGATCATGCACTAATCACGTTGTGGATGATGCACTGATCACGTGACTGATCATGCACTAGTCACGTGGCTATCATGCACTGATCAAGTGGGTGATCATACACTGATCACGTGACTGATCATGCACTGATCACGAAGCTGATCATACTCCAATCACGTGAGTGTGCATGCACTAATCACGTGGCTGATCATGCACTAATCACCTTGTGGATCATGCACTGATCATGTGGCTGATCATACACTGTTCACATGACTGATCATGAACTAATCACGTTGTATATCATGCACTGATCACGTGGCTGTTCTTGCACTTATCACGTGGCTGATCATACAGTGATTACATGACTGATCATGCACTAATCACGTTGTGGATCATGCACTTATCACATGAATGTGCATGCATTGATCATGTGGCTGATCATGCACTGATCACGTGGCTGATCATGCACTAATCACGTTGTGGATGATGCACTGGTCACGTGGCTGATCATACACTGATCACATGACTGATCATGCACTAATCACGTTGTGAGTCATGCACTGATCACGTGGCTGATAATACACTGATTACGTGGCTGATCATACACTGATCACGTGGCTGATCATGCACTGATCACGTGGCTGATCATACTCTGATTACGTGGATGATCATACACTGATTACGTGGCTGATCATACACTGATCACGTGCCTGATCATGCACTGATCACGTGGCTGATCATACTCTGATCACGTGGATGATCATAGACTGATCACGTGACTGCATATGCACTGATCACGTGACTGATCAGGCACTGATCACGTGGCTATCATGCACTGATTACGTGGCTTATCATACATTAATCACGTAACTAAATATGCACTGATCACGAAGCCTATCATACACTGATAATGTGACTGTGCATGCACTAATCACGTGGATGATCATGCACTGATCACGTGGCTGAGCATACAGTGATCACGTGACTGTGCATGAACTGATCACTTGGCTGATCATGCACTGATCACGTGACTGCACATGCACTGATCACGTGGCTCATCATACTGTGATCAAGTGGCTGATAATGCACTGATTACGTGGCTGATCATGCACAGATCACGTAGCTATCATGTGCCGATCACATGGCGATCATGCCCTGATCCCGTGGCTGATCATGCACTGATCGCCTGACTGATCATGCACTAGTCACTTGGCTATCATGCACTGATCAGGTGGCTGATATGCACAGATCACGTGGCTGATATGCACTGATCAATTGGCTGATCATGCACTGATCACGAAGCTGATCATGCAATGATCACGTGGCTGATCATACACTTATCAAGTGGCTGATCATGCAATGATCACGTGGCTGATCATGCACTGATCAAGTGGGGGATCATGAACTGATCACGTGGCTGCTCATACATTGATCACGTGGCTGATCATGCACTGATCACGTTGTGGATGATGCACTGATCACGTGGCTGAGCATACACTGATCACGTGGCTGATCTTGTACTTATCACGTGGCTGATCATACAGAGATTACATGACTGATTATGCACTAATCACGTTGTGGATCATGCACTGATCACGTGACTGATCATGCACTAGTCACGTGGCTATCATGCACTGATCACATGGCTGAACATACACTGATCACGTGACTGATCATGCACTGATCACGTGCCTGATCATGCACTGATTGCGTAAATTAGCATGCAGTTAACTCATGTCTGAATTGTGCTTATCATGTGACTAATCAAGAACTGATCACGTGGCTGTAATGCACTGATCACGTGACTGTGCACACACTGAAAATATCGATGATCATACACTGATCACTTCACTGATCACGCACTGATTACGTGACTGATCATGCACTGATCACGTGGATGATCATGAACTGATCACGTGACTGATCATACACTGCTCACGTGGCTGATCATGGACTAATTACGTTGTGGATGATGCACTGATCACGTGGCTGATCATACACTGATCACATGGGTGATCATGAACTGATCACGTGGCTGATCATACACTGATCACATGAATGATCATGCACTAATCACGTTGTGGATCATGCACTGATCACGTGGCTGATCATACACTGATCACGTGGCTGATCTTGCACTTATCACGTGGCTGATCATACAGTGATTACATGAATGAACATGCACTAATCACGTTGTAGATTATGCACTGATCACATGACTGTGCATGTATTGATCACGTGGCTGATCATGCAATGAACACGTGGCTGATCATACACTGATCACATTACTGATCATGCACTGTTCACGTGCCTGATCATTCACTGATCACGTGGCTGATCATGCACTGGTCACGAAGCTGATCATACTCTGATCACGTGAGTGTGCATGCACTGATCACGTGGTTGATCATTAACTGATCACGTGGCTTATCATACACTGCTCACGTGGCTGATCATGCACTAATTGCGTTGTGGATGATGCACTGATCACGTGGCTGATCATACACTGATCACGTGGGTGATCATGAACTGATTTCATGGCTGATCATACACTGATCACATGAATGATCATGCACTAATCACGTTGTGGATCATGCACTGATCACTTGGCTGATCATACACTGATCACGTGGCTGATCTTGCACTTATCAAGTGGCTGATCATACAGTGATTACATGAATGATCATGCACTAATCACGTTGTAGATTATGCACTGATCACATGACTGTGCATATATTGATCACGTGGCTGATCATGCAATGAACACGTGGCTGATCATACACTGATCACATTACTGATCATGCACTGTTCACGTGCCTGATCATTCACTGATCACGTGGCTGATCATGCACTGATCACGAAGCTGATCATACCCTGATCACATAACTGTGCATGCACTGATCACGTGGCTGATCATGCACTGATCATGTGGCTGATCATACACTGGTCACGTCGCTGAACATACTCTGATCACGTGGCTGATCAGGCACTGATCACGTGGCTGATCATACTCTGAACATGAAGCTGAAAATACACTGATCACGTGACCGCATGCACTGATCACATGGCTATCATGCACTGATCACGTGTTTATCATGCACTGATCACGTGACTGCGCATTAACTGGACACATACCTGTTCATGCACTGTTTACGTGGCTATCATGCACTGATCACGTGGCTCATCATGCATTAATCACGTGACTGAGCATGCACTGATCTCGTTGCGTATCATGCACTGATCACATGACGGTGCATGAACTGATCACGTGAATATTATACAATGATCAAGTGACAGATCATGTACTAATCACGTGACTGATCATGCACTGATCACGTGGCTATCATGCACTGATCACGTGGCTGATAATGCACTGATCACTTGACTGATCATGCACTGATCACGTGTCTGATCATGCACTACTCACGTGACTGATCATGGACTGATCACGTGACTGATCATGCACTGATCATGAGCCTGATCATGCACTGATCACGGGCCTGTTCATGCACTGATCACGTGGCTGTTCCTGCACTGATCACGAGGCTGATCATACACTGATCACGTGACTGTGCATGCAATGATCACTTGGCTGATCATATACTGATCACGTGGCTGATCATGCACTGATAACCTGGATATCATCCACTGATCACGTCAGTGATCATTCACTCTTCACGTGCATGATCATGCACTGATCACGTGTCTTAGCATGCACTAACCATGTTGCTGATCATGCAATGGTCAGGTGGCTATCATGCACTGTTTACCTGTCTGATCATTTACTGATCACATGGCTGTAATGCACTGACCACTTGACTGTGCATGCACTGATCATGTGGATGATTATACACTGATCACGTGACTGATCATGCACTGATCATGTGTCTGATCATGCACTGATAAAGTGCTTGATCATGCACTGATCACGTGGCTGAGCATACAGTGATTACATGACTGATCATGCACTAATCACGTTGTGGATGATGCACTGATCACGTGACTGATCATGCACTAGTCACGTGGCTATCATGCACTGATCAAGTGGGTGATCATACACTGATCACGTGACTGATCATGCACTGATCACGAAGCTGATCATACTCCAATCACGTGAGTGTGCATGCACTAATCACGTGGCTGATCATGCACTAATCACCTTGTGGATCATGCACTGATCATGTGGCTGATCATACACTGTTCACATGACTGATCATGAACTAATCACGTTGTATATCATGCACTGATCACGTGGCTGTTCTTGCACTTATCACGTGGCTGATCATACAATGATTACATGACTGATCATGCACTAATCACGTTGTGGATCATGCACTTATCACATGAATGTGCATGCATTGATCATGTGGCTGATCATGCACTGATCACGTGGCTGATCATGCACTGATCACGAAGCTGATCATACACTGATCACAGGACTGTGCATGCACTGATCATGTGGCTGATCATGCACTGATCATATGGCTGATGATACACTGATCACGTGGCTGATCAGGCACTGACCACGTGGCTGATCGTACTCTGAACACGAAGCTGAAAATACACTGATCACGAGACTGCATGCACTGATCACTTGACTGCGCATGCACTGGTCACGTGGATGATAATACGCTGATCACTTGACTGCTTATGCACTAAAAAAATGGCTGATCATGCACTGATCACATGACTGATCATGCACTGATCACTTGACTGATCATGCAGTGATTAATCATGTGCTGGTCACGTGGCTATCATGCACTGATCACTTGGCTGATCATACACTGATCACGTGACTGATCATGCATAGATCACGTGACTATCATGCACTGATCACTTGATTGTGCATGCAGTAATCACGTGGATGATCACGCATTTATCACGTGGCTGATCATGCACTAATCACATGGCGGAACATGAACTGATCACGTGACTTAGCATGCAGTGATCTCGTGTCTGAATGGTGCTGATCATGTGACTAATCAAGAACTGATCACGTGGCTATAATGCACTGATCACGTGACTGCGCATGCACTGATCATGTGGATGATAATACACTGATGACGTTACTGATCAGGCACTGATCACGTGACTGATCATTCACTGATCACGTGGCTATTATGCACTGATCACGGGACTGCACATGCAGTGTTCACGTAATTGTAGACAATGATCACGTGGCTATCATGCACTGATCACGTGTCTGTCATGCACTGAACACGTGGCTGATCAAACACTGATCACCTGGCTGATCATGCACTGATCACGTGGCTGATCATGCACTAATCACTTTGTGGATCATGCACTGATACGTGGCTGATCATACACTGATCACGTGGCTGATCATGCACTGATCACGTGGCTGATCATACTCTGATCACGTGGATGATCATACACTGATCACGTGACTGCATATGCACTGATCACGTGACTGATCAGGCACTGATCACGTGGCTATCATGCACTGATTACGTGGCTTATCATACATTAATCACGTAACTAAATATGCACTGATCACGAAGCCTATCATACACTGATAATGTGACTGTGCATGCGCTAATCACGTGGATGATCATGCACTGATCACGTGGCTGAGCATACAGTGATCACGTGACTGTGAATAAACTGATCACTTGGATGATCATGCACTGATCACGTGACTGCACATGCACTGATCACGTGGCTGATCATACTGTGATCAAGTGGCTGATAATGCACTGATTACGTGGCTGATCATGCACAGATCACGTAGCTATCATGTGCTGATCACATGGCGATCATGCCCTGATCCCGTGGCTGATCATGCACTGATCGCCTGACTGATCATGCACAAGTCACTTGGCTCTCATGCACTGATCAGGTGGCTGATATGCACTGATCACGTGGCTGATATGCACTGATCACGTGGCTGATCATGCACTGATCACGAAGCTGATTATGCAATGATCACGTGGCTGATCATACACTGATCAAGTGGCTGATCATGCAATGATCACGTGGCTGATCATGCACTGATCACGTGGGGGATCATGAACTGATCACGTGGCTGAGCATACACTGATCACGTGGCTGATCATGCACTGATGACGTGGCTGAACATGCACTGATCATGTGACTGAGCATGCACTGATCATGTAGCTGATCATGCACTGATCACGAAGTTGATCATACACTGATCATGTGACTGAGCATGCACTGATCACGTAGCTGATCATGCGCTGATCACGAAGTTGATCATACACTGATCACGTGAGTCTGCATGCACTGATCACGTGGTGGATCATGCAATGATCACGTGGCTGATCATGCACTGATCACATAGCTCTCATGCACTGATCATATGTCAATCATGCCCGGATCCCGTGGCTGATCATGCACTGATCGCGTGACTGATCATGCACTAGTCACCTGGCTATCATGCCTAATCCCGTGGCTGATCATACACTGACCACGTGACTGATCATGCACTGATCACGTGGCTGATCATGCACTGATCTCGAAGCTGATCATACACTGATCACGTGAGTGTGCATGCAATGATCACATGGCTGATCATGCTCTGATCCCGTGGGTGATCATGCACTTATCATGTGGCTTATCATACACTGATCACGTGGCTGATCATGTACTAATCACGTTGTGGATGATGCACTGGTCACGTGGCTGATCATACACTGATCACATGACTGATCATGCACTAATCACGTTGTGGATCATGCACTGATCACGTGGCTGATAATACACTGATTACGTGGCTGATCATACACTGATCACGTGGCTGATCATGCACTAATCACATTGTGGATGATGCACTGGTCACGTGGCTGATCATACACTGATCACATGCCTGATCATGCACTAATCACGTTGTGGATCATGCACTGATCACGTGGCTGATCATACACTGATCACATGGCTGATCATGCACTAATCACATTGTGGATGATGCACTGGTCACGTGGCTGATCATACACTGATCACATGCCTGATCATGCACTAATCACGTTGTGGATCATACACTGATTACGTGGCTGATCATACACTGATCACGTGGCTGATCATGCACTGATCACGTGGCTGATCATACTCTGATCACGTGGATGATCATACACTGATCACGTGACTGCATATGCACTGATCACGTGACTGATCATGCACTGATCACGTGGCTATCATGCACTGATTACGTGGCTTATCATACATTAATCACGTAACTAAATATGCACTGATCACGAAGCCTATCATACACTGATAATGTGACTGTGCATGCACTAATCACGTGGATGATCATGCACTGATCACCTGGCTGAGCATACAGTGATTACGTAACTGTGCATGAACTAATCACTTGGCTGATCATGCACTGATCACGTGACTGCACATGCACTGATCACCTGGCTGATCATACTGTGATCAAGTGGCTGATAATGCACTGATTACGTGGCTGATCATGCACAGATCACGTAGCTATCATGTGCCGATCACATGGCGATCATGCCCTGATCCCGTGGCTGATCATGCACTGATCGCGTGATTGATCATGCACTAGTCACTTGGCTATCATGCACTGATCAGGTGGCTGATATGCACTGATCACGTGGCTGATATGCACTGATCACGTGGCTGATCATGCACTGATCACGAAGCTGATCATGCAATGATCACGTGGCTGATCATACACTGATCAAGTGGCTGATCATGCACTGATCACGTGGCTGTTCATACTCTGATTACGTGGATGATCATACACTGATTACGTGGCTGATCATACACTGATCACGTGACTGATGATGCACTGATCACGTGCCTGACCATGCACTGATTGCGTAAATTAGCATGCAGTTATCTCGTGTCTGAATTGTGCTTATCATGTGACTAATCAAGAACTGATCACGTGGCTGTAATGCACTGATCACATGACTGTGCACACACTGAAAATATGGATGATCATACACTGATCACTTCACTGATCACGCACTGATCACGTGACTGATCATGCACTGATCACGTGGCTGATCATACACTGATCACGTGGGTGATCATGAACTGATCACGTGGCTGATCATACACTGATCACATGAATGATCATGCACTAATCACGTTGTGGATCATGCACTGATCACGTGGCTGATCATACACTGATCACGTGGCTGATCTTGCACTTATCACGTGGCTGATCATACAGTGATTACATGAATGATCATGCACTAATCACGTTGTAGATTATGCACTGATCACATGACTGTGCATGTATTGATCACGTGGCTGATCATGCAATGAACACGTGGCTGATCATACACTGATCACATTACTGATCATGCACTGTTCACGTGCCTGATCATTCACTGATCACGTGGCTGATCATGCACTGATCACGAAGCTGATCATACCCTGATCACATAACTGTGCATGCACTGATCACGTGGCTGATCATGCACTGATCACGTGGCTGATCATACACTGATCACGTGGCTGAACATACGCTGATCACGTGGCTGATCAGGCACTGATCACGTGGCTGATCATACTCTGAACATGAAGCTGAAAATACACTGATCACATGACTGCATGCACTGATCACATGGCTATCATGCACTGATCACGTGTTTATCATGCACTGATCACGTGACTGCGCATTAACTGAACACATACCTGTTCATGCACTGTTTACGTGGCTATCATGCACTGATCACGTGACTCATCATGCATTAATCACGTGACTGATCATGCACTGATCTCGTTGCGTATCATGCACTGATCACATGACGGTGCATGAACTGATCACGTGGATATTATACACTGATCAAGTGACAGATCATGTACTAATCACGTGACTGATCATGCACTGATCACGTGGCTATCATGCACTGATCACGTGGCTGATCATACACTGTTAACGTGTCTGACCATGCACTGATCACGTGGCTGATAATGCACTGATCACTTGACTGATCATGCACTGATCACGTGTCTGATCATGCACTACTCACGTGACTGATCATGGACTGATCACGTGACTGAACATGCACTGATCATGAGCCTGATCATGCACTGATCACGGGCCTGTTCATGCACTGATCACGTGGCTGATCCTGCACTGATCACGAGGCTGATCATACACTGATCACGTGACTGTGCATGCAATGATCACTTGGCTGATCATGTACTGATCACGTGGCTGATCATGCACTGATTACCTGGCTATCATCCACTGATCACGTGAGTAATCATGCACTCTTCACGTGCATGATCATGCACTGATCACGTGTCTTAGCATGCACTAACCATGTTGCTGATCATGCAATGGTCAGGTGGCTATCATGCACTGTTTACCTGGCTGATCATGCACTGATCACATGGCTGTAATACACTGACCACGTGACTGTGCATGCACTGAAAATATGGATGATCATACACTGATCACTTCACTGATCACGCACTGATCACGTGACTGATCATGCACTGATCACGTGGCTGATCATGCACTGATCACGAAGTTGATCATACACTGATCATGTGACTGAGCATGCACTGATCATGTAGCTGATCATGCACTGATCACGAAGTTGATCATACACTGATCATGTGACTGAGCATGCACTGATCACGTAGCTGATCATGCACTGATCACGAAGTTGATCATACACTGATCATGTGACTGAGCATGCACTGATCACGTAGCTGATCATGCACTGATCATGAAGTTGATCATACACTGATCACGTGAGTGTGCATGCACTGATCACGTGGCGGATCATGCAATGATCACGTGGCTGATCATGCACTGATCACGTAGCTCTCATGCACTGATCACATGTCAATCATGCCCGGATCCCGTGGCTGATCATGCACTGATCGCCTGACTGATCATGCACTAGTCACCTGGCTATCATGCCTAATCCCGTGGCTGATCATACACTGACCACGTGACTGATCATGCACTGATCACGTGGCTGATCATGCACTGATCTCGAAGCTGATCATACACTGATCACGTGAGTGTGCATGCAATGATCACATGGTTGATCATGCACTGATCACATGGCTGAACATGCTCTGATCCCGTGGGTGATCATGCACTTATCATGCGGCTTATCATACACTGATCACGTGGCTGATCATGCACTAATCACGTTGTGGATGATGCACTGGTCACGTGGCTGATCATACACTGATTACATGACTGATCATGCACTAATCACGTTGTGAGTCATGCACTGATCACGTGGCTGATAGTACACTGATTACGTGGCTGATCATACACTGATCACGTGGCTGATCATGCACTGATCACGTGGCTGATCATACTCTGATTACGTGGATGATGATACACTGATTACGTGGCTGATCATACACTGATCACGTGCCTGATCATGCACTGATCACGTGGCTGATCATACTCTGATCACGTGGATGATCATAGACTGATCACGTGACTGCATATGCACTGATCACGTGACTGATCAGGCACTGATCACGTGGCTATCATGCACTGATTACGTGGCTTATCATACATTAATCACGTAACTAAATATGCACTGATCACGAAGCCTATCATACACTGATAATGTGACTGTGCATGCACTAATCACGTGGATGATCATGCACTGATCACGTGGCTGAGCATACAGTGATCACGTGACTGTGCATGAACTGATCACTTGGCTGATCATGCACTGATCACGTGACTGCACATGCACTGATCACGTGGCTCATCATACTGTGATCAAGTGGCTGATAATGCACTGATTACGTGGCTGATCATGCACAGATCACGTAGCTATCATGTGCCGATCACATGGCGATCATGCCCTGATCCCGTGGCTGATCATGCACTGATCGCCTGACTGATCATGCACTAGTCACTTGGCTATCATGCACTGATCAGGTGGCTGATATGCACTGATCACGTGGATGATATGCACTGATCAAGTGGCTGATCATGCACTGATCACGAAGCTGATCATGCAATGATCACGTGGCTGATCATACACTGATCAAGTGGCTGATCATGCAATGATCACGTGGCTGATCATGCACTGATCAAGTGGGGGATCATGAACTGATCACGTGGCTGCTCATACATTGATCACGTGGCTGATCATGCACTGATCACGTTGTGGATGATGCACTGATCACGTGGCTGAGCATACACTGATCACGTGGCTGATCTTGTACTTATCACGTGGCTGATCATACAGAGATTACATGACTGATTATGCACTAATCACATTGTGGATCATGCACTGATCACGTTGTGGATCATGCACTGATCACGTGACTGATCTTGCACTGTTAAGCTGGCTATAATACACTGATTTCGTGACTGATCATGCATTCTTCACGTGCCTGATCATGCACTGATCACGTGGCTGATCTTGCACTGATCACGTGGCTGATCCTGCACTGATCACGAGGCTGATAATACACTGATCACGTGACTGTGCATGCAATGATCACTTGGCTGATCATGTACTGATCACGTGGCTGATCATGCACTGATCACGTGACTTCGCATGCCATGATCACGTGACTGATCATGCACTGATCACGTGGCTGATCTTGCACTGATCACGTGGCTGATAATGCACTGATCACTTGACTGATCATGCACTGATCACGTGTCTGATCATGCACTACTCACGTAACTGATCATGGACTGATCACCTGACTGATCATGCACTGATCATGAGCCTGATCATGCACTGATCACGGGCCTGTTTATGCACTGATCACGTGGCTGATCCTGCACTGATCACGAGGCTGATAATACACTGATCACGTGACTGTGCATGCAATGATCACTTGGCTGATCATGTACTGATCACGTGGCTATCATGCACTTATAATGTGGCTTATCATACTTTGATCACCTAAATAATCATGCACTGATCACGTGGCAATCTTGCTCTGATCACGTGGTTGATCAGGCACTGATCACTTAGCTATCATGCACTGATCACATAACTGCGCAAGAATTGAACACTTAGATATCATAGACAGGACACGTGACAGATCATGCACTGATCACGTGACTGATCATGCACTGATCTGGTGGCTATCATGCATTGATCACGTGGTTGATCATACACTGATCACGTGACTGATCATGCACTGATCACCTGGCTATCATGCACTAATCACGTAGCTGATCTGGAACAGATCACGTGACTAATCATGCAGTGATCACGTCGCTATCATGCACTGATCTCGAGATTGCGCATGCACTGAACATATGGATGATCACACACTGATCACCTGACAGATCATGCACTGAACACGTGACTTATCATGCACTGATCACGTGACTGCACATGCACTGATCATGTGACTGAGCATGCACTGATCACGTAGCTGATCATGCACTGATCACGAAGTTGATCATACACTGATCATGTGACTGAGCATGCACTGATCACGTAGCTGATCATGCACTGATCACGAAGTTGATCATACACTGATCACGTGAGTGTGCATGCACTGATCACGTGGCGGATCATGCAATGATCACGTGGCTGATCATGCACTGATCACGTAGCTCTCATGCACTGATCACATGTCAATCATGCCCGGATCCCGTGGCTGATCATGCACTGATCGCCTGACTGATCATGCACTAGTCACCTGGTTATCATGCCTAATCCCGTGGCTGATCATACACTGACCACGTGACTGATCATGCACTGATCACGTGGCTGATCATGCACTGATCTCGAAGCTGATCATACACTGATCACGTGAGTGTGCATGCAATGATCACATGGTTGATCATGCACTGATCACGTGGCTGAACATGCTCTGATCCCGTGGGTGATCATGCACTTATCACGTGGCTTATCATACACTGATCACGTGGCTGATCATGCACTAATCACGTTGTGGATGATGCACTGGTCACGTGGCTGATCATACACTGATCACATGACTGATCATGCACTAATCACGTTGTGAGTCATGCACTGATCACGTGGCTGATAATACACTGATTACGTGGCTGATCATACACTGATCACGTGGCTGATCATGCACTGATCACGTGGCTGATCATACTCTGATTACGTGGATGATCATACACTGATTACGTGGCTAATCATACACTGATCACGTGCCTGATCATGCACTGATCACGTGGCTGATCATACTCTGATCACGTGGATGATCATAGACTGATCACGTGACTGCATATGCACTGATCACGTGACTGATCAGGCACTGATCACGTGGCTATCATGCACTGATTACGTGGCTTATCATACATTAATCACGTAACTAAATATGCACTGATCACGAAGCCTATCATACACTGATAATGTGACTGTGCATGCACTAATCACGTGGATGATCATGCACTGATCACGTGGCTGAGCATACAGTGATCACGTGACTGTGCATGAACTGATCACTTGGCTGATCATGCACTGATCACGTGACTGCACATGCACTGATCACGTGGCTCATCATACTGTGATCAAGTGGCTGATAATGCACTGATTACGTGGCTGATCATGCACAGATCACGTAGCTATCATGTGCCGATCACATGGCGATCATGCCCTGATCCCGTGGCTGATCATGCACTGATCGCCTGACTGATCATGCACTAGTCACTTGGCTATCATGCACTGATCAGGTGGCTGATATGCACAGATCACGTGGCTGATATGCACTGATCAATTGTCTGATCATGCACTGATCACGAAGCTGATCATGCAATGATCACGTGGCTGATCATACACTTATCAAGTGGCTGATCATGCAATGATCACGTGGCTGATCATGCACTGATCAAGTGGGGGATCATGAACTGATCACGTGGCTGCTCATACATTGATCATGTGGCTGATCATGCACTGATCACGTTGTGGATGATGCACTGATCACGTGGCTGAGCATACACTGATCACGTGGCTGATCTTGTACTTATCATGTGGCTGATCATACAGAGATTACATGACTGATTATGCACTAATCACGTTGTGGATCATGCACTGATCACGTGACTGATCATGCACTAGTCACGTGGCTATCATGCACTGATCACATGGCTGAACATACACTGATCACGTGACTGATCATGCACTGATTGCGTAAATTAGCATGCAGTTATCTCATGACGGAATTGTGCTTATCATGTGACTAATCAAGAACTGATCACGTGGCTGTAATGCACTGATCACGTGACTGTGCACACACTGAAAATATGGATGATCATACACTGATCACTTCACTGATCACGCACTGATTACATGACTGATCATGCACTGATCACCTGGATGATCATGAACTGATCACGTGACTGATCATACACTGCTCACGTGGCTGATCATGCACTAATTACGTTGTGGATGATGCACTGATCACGTGGCTGATCATACACTGATCACATGGGTGATCATGAACTGATCACGTGGCTGATCATACACTGATCACATGAATGATCATGCACTAATCACGTTGTGGATCATGCACTGATCACGTGGCTGATCATACACTGATCACGTGGCTGATCTTGCACTTATCACGTGGCTGATCATACAGTGATTACATGAATGAACATGCACTAATCACGTTGTAGATTATGCACTGATCACATGACTGTGCATGTATTGATCACGTGGCTGATCATGCAATGAACACGTGGCTGATCATACACTGATCACATTACTGATCATGCACTGTTCACGTGCCTGATCATTCACTGATCACGTGGCTGATCATGCACTGGTCACGAAGCTGATCATACTCTGATCACGTGAGTGTGCATGCACTGATCACGTGGTTGATCATTAACTGATCACGTGGCTTATCATACACTGCTCACGTGGCTGATCATGCACTAATTACGTTGTGGATGATGCACTGATCACGTGGCTGATCATACACTGATCACGTGGGTGATCATGAACTGATTACATGGCTGATCATACACTGATCACATGAATGATCATGCACTAATCACGTTGTGGATCATGCACTGATCACTTGGCTGATCATACACTGATCACGTGGCTGATCATACACTGATCACATGGCTGATCTTGCACTTATCACGTGGCTGATCATACAGTAATTACATGAATGATCATGCACTAATCACGTTGTAGATTATGCACTGATCACATGACTGTGCATATATTGATCACGTGGCTGATCATGCAATGAACACGTGGCTGATCATACACTGATCACATTACTGATCATGCACTGTTCAAGTGCCTGATCATTCACTGATCACGTGGCTGATCATGCACTGATCACGTGGATGATCATACACTGATCACGTGACTGCATATGCACTGATCACGTGACTGATCAGGCACTGATCACGTGGCTATCATGCACTGATTACGTGGCTTATCATACATTAATCACGTAACTAAATATGCACTGATCACGAAGCCTATCATACACTGATAATGTGACTGTGCATGCGCTAATCACGTGGATGATCATGCACTGATCACGTGGCTGAGCATACAGTGATCACGTGACTGTGCATAAACTGATCACTTGGATGATCATGCACTGATCACGTGGCTGCACATGCACTGATCACGTGGCTGATCATACTGTGATCAAGTGGCTGATAATGCACTGATTACGTGGCTGATCATGCACAGATCACGTAGCTATCATGTGCCGATCACATGGCGATCATGCCCTGATCCCGTGGCTGATCATGCACTGATCGCCTGACTGATCATGCACTAGTCACTTGGCTCTCATGCACTGATCAGGTGGCTGATATACACTGATCACGTGGCTGATATGCACTGATCACGTGGCTGATCATGCACTGATCACGAAGCTGATTATGCAATGATCACGTGGCTGATTATACACTGATCAAGTGGCTGATCATGCAATGATCACGTGGCTGATCATGCACTGATCACGTGGGGGATCATGAACTGATCACGTGGCTGAGCATACACTGATCACGTGGCTGATCATGCACTAGTCACGTGGCTATCGTGCACTGACCACGTGGCTGAACATACACTGATCACGTGACTGATGATGCACTGATCACGTGCCTGATCATGCACTGATTGTGTAAATTAGCATGCAGTTATCTCGTGTCTGAATTGTACTTATCATGTGACTAATCAAGAACTGACCACGTGGCTGTAATGCACTGATCACGTGACTGTGCACACACTGAAAATATGGGTGATCATACACTGATCACTTCACTTATCACGCACTGATCACGTGACTGATCATGCACTGATGACGTGGCTGAACATGCACTGATCATGTGACTGAGCATGCACTGATCACGTAGCTGATCATGCACTGATCACGAAGTTGATCATACACTGATCATGTGACTGAGCATGCACTGATCACGTAGCTGATCATGCGCTGATCACGAAGTTGATCATACACTGATCACGTGAGTCTGCATGCACTGATCACGTGGCGGATCATACTCTGATCACGTGGATGATCATACACTGATCACGTGACTGCATATGCACTGATCACGTGACTGATCATGCACTGATCACGTGGCTATCATGCACTGATTACGTGGCTTATCATACATTAATCACGTAACTAAATATGCACTGATCACGAAGCCTATCATACACT
The DNA here is from genome assembly GCF_002263795.3 of Bos taurus. Lineage (NCBI taxonomy): Eukaryota > Metazoa > Chordata > Mammalia > Artiodactyla > Bovidae > Bos > Bos taurus. The sequence continues at coordinate 42,739 of NW_020190428.1, forward strand.
GATAATGTGACTGTGCATGCGCTAATCACGTGGATGATCATGCACTGATCACCTGGCTGAGCATACAGTGATTACGTAACTGTGCATGAACTAATCACTTGGCTGATCATGCACTGATCACGTGACTGCACATGCACTGATCACCTGGCTAATCATACTGTGATCAAGTGGCTGATAATGCACTGATTACGTGGCTGATCATGCACAGATCACGTAGCTATCATGTGCCGATCACATGGCGATCATGCCCTGATCCCGTGGCTGATCATGCACTGATCGCGTGATTGATCATGCACTAGTCACTTGGCTATCATGCACTGATCAGGTGGCTGATATGCACTGATCACGTGGCTGATATGCACTGATCACGTGGCTGATCATGCACTGATCACGAAGCTGATCATGCAATGATCACGTGGCTGATCATACACTGATCAAGTGGCTGATCATGCACTGATCACGTGGCTGATCATACTCTGATTACGTGGATGATCATACACTGATTACGTGGCTGATCATACACTTATCACGTGACTGATCATGCACTGATCACGAAGTTGATCATACACTGATCATGTGACTGAGCATGCACTGATCACGTAGCTGATCATTCACTGATCACGAAGTTGATCATACACTGATCATGTGACTGAGCATGCACTGATCACGTGGCTGATCATGCAATGATCACGTGGCTGATCATGCACTGATCACGTAGCTCTCATGCACTGATCACATGTCAATCATGCCCGGATCCCGTGGCTGATCATGCACTGATCGCGTGACTGATCATGCACTAGTCACCTGGCTATCATGCCTAATCCCGTGGCTGATCATACACTGACCACGTGACTGATCATGCACTGATCACGTGGCTGATCATGCACTGATCTCGAAGCTGATCATACACTGATCACGTGAGTGTGCATGCAATGATCACATGGCTGATCATGCTCTGTTCCCGTGGGTGATCATGCACTTATCATGTGGCTTATCATACACTGATCACGTGGCTGATCATGCACTAATCACGTTGTGGATGATGCACTGGTCACGTGGCTGATCATACACTGATCACATGACTGATCATGCACTAATCACGTTGTGGATCATGCACTGATCACGTGGCTGATAATACACTGATTACGTGGCTGATCATACACTGATCACGTGGCTGATCATGCACTAATCACATTGTGGATGATGCACTGGTCACGTGGCTGATCATACACTGATCACATGCCTGATCATGCACTAATCACGTTGTGGATCATGCACTGATCACGTGGCTGATCATACACTGATCACATGGCTGATCATGCACTAGTCGCTTGGCTATCATGCACTGATCAGGTGGCTGATATGCACTGATCACGTGGCTGATCATACACTGATCAAGTGGCTGATCATGCACTGATCACGTGGCTGATCATACTCTGATTACGTGGATGATCATACACTGATTACGTGGCTGATCATACACTGATCACGTGACTTATGATGCACTGATCACGTGCCTGACCATGCACTGATTGCGTAAATTAGCATGCAGTTATCTCGTGTCTGAATTGTGCTTATCATGTGACTAATCAAGAACTGATCACGTGGCTGTAATGCACTGATCACATGACTGTGCACACACTGAAAATATGGATGATCATACACTGATCACTTCACTGATCACGCACTGATCACGTGACTGATCATGCACTGATCACGTGGCTGATCATACACTGATCACGTGGGTGATCATGAACTGATCACGTGGCTGATCATACACTGATCACATGAATGATCATGCACTAATCACGTTGTGGATCATGCACTGATCACGTGGCTGATCATACACTGATCACGTGGCTGATCTTGCACTTATCACGTGGCTGATCATACAGTGATTACATGAATGATCATGCACTAATCACGTTGTAGATTATGCACTGATCACATGACTGTGCATGTATTGATCACGTGGCTGATCATGCAATGAACACGTGGCTGATCATACACTGATCACATTACTGATCATGCACTGTTCACGTGCCTGATCATTCACTGATCACGTGGCTGATCATGCACTGATCACGAAGCTGATCATACCCTGATCACATAACTGTGCATGCACTGATCACGTGGCTGATCATGCACTGATCACGTGGCTGATCATACACTGATCACGTGGCTGAACATACGCTGATCACGTGGCTGATCAGGCACTGATCACGTGGCTGATCATACTCTGAACATGATGCTGAAAATACACTGATCACATGACTGCATGCACTGATCACATGGCTATCATGCACTGATCACGTGTTTATCATGCACTGATCACGTGACTGCGCATTAACTGAACACATACCTGTTCATGCACTGTTTACGTGGCTATCATGCACTGATCACGTGACTCATCATGCATTAATCACGTGACTGATCATGCACTGATCTCGTTGCGTATCATGCACTGATCACATGACGGTGCATGAACTGATCACGTGAATATTATACACTGATCAAGTGACAGATCATGTACTAATCACGTGACTGATCATGCACTGATCACGTGGCTATCATGCACTGATCACGTGGCTGATCATACACTGTTAACGTGTCTGACCATGCACTGATCACGTGGCTGATAATGCACTGATCACTTGACTGATCATGCACTGATCACGTGTCTGATCATGCACTAATCACGTGACTGATCATGGACTGATCACGTGACTGATCATGCACTGATCATGAGCCTGATCATGCACTGATCACGGGCCTGTTCATGCACTGATCACGTGGCTGATCCTGCACTGATCACGAGGCTGATCATACACTGATCACGTGACTGTGCATGCAATGATCACTTGGCTGATCATGTACTGATCACGTGGCTGATCATGCACTGATTACCTGGCTATCATCCACTGATCACGTGAGTAATCATGCACTCTTCACGTGCATGATCATGCACTGATCACGTGTCTTAGCATGCACTAACCATGTTGCTGATCATGCAATGGTCAGGTGGCTATCATGCACTGTTTACCTGGCTGATCATGCACTGATCACATGGCTGTAATACACTGACCACGTGACTGTGCATGCACTGAACATATGGATGATCATACACTGATCACTTCACTGATCACGCACTGATCACGTGACTGATCATGCACTGATCACGTGGCTGATCATGCACTGATCATGTGACTGAGCATGCACTGATCATGTAGCTGATCATGCACTGATCACGATGTTGATCATACACTGATCATGTGACTGAGCATGCACTGATCACGTAGCTGATCATGCACTGATCACGAAGTTGATCACACACTGATCACGTGAGTGTGCATGCACTGATCACGTGGCGGATCATGCAATGATCACGTGGCTGATCATGCACTGATCACGTAGCTCTCATGCACTGATCACATGTCAATCATGCCCGGATCCCGTGGCTGATCATGCACTGATCGAGTGACTGATCATGCACTAGTCACCTGGCTATCATGCCTAATCCCGTGGCTGATCATACACTGACCACGTGACTGATCATGCACTGATCACGTGGCTGATCATGCACTGATCTCGAAGCTGATCATACACTGATCACGTGAGTGTGCATGCAATGATCACATGGTTGATCATGCACTGATCACATGGCTGAACATGCTCTGATCCCGTGGGTGATCATGCACTTATCACGCGGCTTATCATACACTGATCACGTGGCTGATCATGCACTAATCACGTTGTGGATGATGCACTGGTCACGTGGCTGATCATACACTGATTACATGGCTGATCATACACTGATCACGTTGTGAGTCATGCACTGATCACGTGGCTGATAATACACTGATAACGTGGCTGATCATACACTGATCACGTGGCTGATCATGCACTGATCACGTGGCTGATCATACTCTGATTACGTGGATGATGATACACTGATTACGTGGCTGATCATACACTGATCACGTGGCTGATCATGCACTGATCACGTGGCTGATCATACTCTGATCACGTGGATGATCATAGACTGATCACGTGACTGCATATGCACTGATCACGTGACTGATCAGGCACTGATCACGTGGCTATCATGCACTGATTACGTGGCTTATCATACATTAATCACGTAACTAAATATGCACTGATCACGAAGCCTATCATACACTGATAATGTGACTGTGCATGCACTAATCAGGTGGATGATCATGCACTGATCACGTGGCTGAGCATACAGTGATCACGTGACTGTGCATGAACTGATCACTTGGCTGATCATGCACTGATCACGTGACTGCACATGCACTGATCACGTGGCTCATCATACTGTGATCAAGTTGCTGATAATGCACTGATTACGTGGCTGATCATGCACAGATCACGTAGCTATCTGTGCCGATCACATGGCGATCATGCCCTGATCCCGTGGCTGATCATGCACTGATCGCCTGACTGATCATGCACTAGTCACTTGGCTATCATGCACTGATCAGGTGGCTGATATGCACTGATCACGTGGATGATATGCACTGATCAAGTGGCTGATCATGCACTGATCACGAAGCTGATCATGCAATGATCTCGTGGCTGATCATACACTGATCAAGTGGCTGATCATGCAATGATCACGTGGCTGATCATGCACTGATCAAGTGGGGGATCATGAACTGATCACGTGGCTGCTCATACATTGATCACGTGGCTGATCATGCACTGATCACGTTGTGGATGATGCACTGATCACGTGGCTGAGCATACACTGATCACGTGGCTGATCTTGTACTTATCACGTGGCTGATCATACAGAGATTACATGACTGATTATGCACTAATCACGTTGTGGATCATGCACTGATCACGTTGTGGATCATGCACTGATCACGTGACTGATCTTGCACTGTTAAGCTGGCTATAATACACTGATCTCGTGACTGATCATGCATTCTTCACGTGCCTGATCATGCACTGATCACGTGGCTGATCTTGCACTGATCACGTGGCTGATCCTGCACTGATCACGAGGCTGATAATACACTGATCACGTGACTGTGCATGCAATGATCACTTGGCTGATCATGTACTGATCACGTGGCTGATCATGCACTGATCACGTGACTTCGCATGCCATGATCACGTGACTGATCATGCACTGATCACGTGGCTGATCTTGCACTGATCACGTGGCTGATAATGCACTGATCACTTGACTGATCATTCACTGATCACGTGTCTGATCATGCACTACTCACGTAACTGATCATGGACTGATCACGTGACTGATCATGCACTGATCATGAGCCTGATCATGCACTGATCACGGGCCTGTTTATGCACTGATCACGTGGCTGATCCTGCACTGATCACGAGGCTGATAATACACTGATCACGTGACTGTGCATGTAATGATCACTTGGCTGATCATGTACTGATCACGTGGCTATCATGCACTGATAATGTGGCTTATCATACTTTGATCACCTAAATAATCATGCACTGATCACGTGGCAATCTTGCTCTGATCACGTGGTTGATCAGGCACTGATCACTTAGCTCTCATGCACTGATCACATAACTGCGCAAGAACTGATCACTTAGATATCATAGACAGGACACGTGACAGATCATGCACTGATCACGTGACTGATCATGCACTGATCTGGTGGCTATCATGCATTGATCACGTGGTTGATCATACACTGATCACGTGACTGATCATGCACTGATCACCTGGCTATCATGCACTAATCACGTAGTTGATCTGGAACAGATCACGTGACTAATCATGCAGTGATCACGTCGCTATCATGCACTGATCTCGAGATTGCCCATGCACTGAACATATGGATGATCACACACTGATCACCTGACAGATCATGCACTGAACACGTGACTTATCATGCACTGATCACGTGACTGCACATGCACTGATCATGTGACTGAGCATGCACTGATCACGTAGCTGATCATGCACTGATCACGAAGTTGATCATACACTGATCATGTGACTGAGCATGCACTGATCACGTAGCTGATCATGCACTGATCACGAAGTTGATCATACACTGATCACGTGAGTGTGCATGCACTGATCACGTGGCGGATCATGCAATGATCACGTGGCTGGTCATGCACTGATCACGTAGCTCTCATGCACTGATCACATGTCAATCATGCCCGGATCCCGTGGCTGATCATGCACTGATCGCCTGACTGATCATGCACTAGTCACCTGGCTATCATGCCTAATCCCGTGGCTGATCATACACTGACCACGTGACTGATCATGCACTGATCACGTGGCTGATCATGCACTGATCTCGAAGCTGATCATACACTGATCACGTGAGTGTGCATGCAATGATCACATGGTTGATCATGCACTGATCACGTGGCTGAACATGCTCTGATCCCGTGGGTGATCATGCACTTATCACGTGGCTTATCATACACTGATCACGTGGCTGATCATGCACTAATCACGTTGTGGATGATGCACTGGTCACGTGGCTGATCATACACTGATCACATGACTGATCATGCACTAATCACGTTGTGAGTCATGCACTGATCACGTGGCTGATAATACACTGATTACGTGGCTGAGCATACACTGATCACGTGGCTGATCATGCACTGATCACGTGGCTGATCATACTCTGATTACGTGGATGATCATACACTGATTACGTGGCTGATCATACACTGATCACGTGCCTGATCATGCACTGATCACGTGGCTGATCATACTCTGATCACGTGGATGATCATAGACTGATCACGTGACTGCATATGCACTGATCACGTGACTGATCAGGCACTGATCACGTGGCTATCATGCACTGATTACGTGGCTTATCATACATTAATCACGTAACTAAATATGCACTGATCACGAAGCCTATCATACACTGATAATGTGACTGTGCATGCACTAATCACGTGGATGATCATGCACTGATCACCTGGCTGAGCATACAGTGATCACGTGACTGTGCATGAACTGATCACTTGGCTGATCATGCACTGATCACGTGACTGCACATGCACTGATCACGTGGCTCATCATACTGTGATCAAGTGGCTGATAATGCACTGATTACGTGGCTGATCATGCACAGATCACGTAGCTATCATGTGCCGATCACATGGCGATCATGCCCTGATCCCGTGGCTGATCATGCACTGATCGCCTGACTGATCATGCACTAGTCACTTGGCTATCATGCACTGATCAGGTGGCTGATATGCACAGATCACGTGGCTGATATGCACTGATCAATTGGCTGATCATGCACTGATCACGAAGCTGATCATGCAATGATCACGTGGCTGATCATACACTGATCAAGTGGCTGATCATGCAATGATCACGTGGCTGATCATGCACTGATCAAGTGGGGGATCATGAACTGATCACGTGGCTGCTCATACATTGATCACGTGGCTGATCATGCACTGATCACGTTGTGGATGATGCACTGATCACGTGGCTGAGCATACACTGATCACGTGGCTGATCTTGTACTTATCACGTGGCTGATCATACAGAGATTACATGACTGATTATGCACTAATCACGTTGTGGATCATGCACTGAACACGTGACTGATCATGCACTAGTCACGTGGCTATCATGCACTAATCACATGGCTGAACATACACTGATCACGTGACTGATCATGCACTGATCACGTGCCTGATCATGCACTGATTGCGTAAATTAGCATGCAGTTATCTCATGTCTGAATTGTGCTTATCATGTGACTAATCAAGAACTGATCACGTGGCTGTAATGCACTGATCACGTGACTGTGCACACACTGAAAATATGGATGATCATACACTGATCACTTCACTGATCACGCACTGATTACGTGACTGATCATGCACTGATCACGTGGATGATCATGAACTGATCACGTGACTGATCATACACTGCTCACGTGGCTGATCATGCACTAATTACGTTGTGGATCATGCACTGATCACGTGGCTGATCATACACTGATCACATGGGTGATCATGAACTGATCACGTGGCTGATCATACACTGATCACATGAATGATCATGCACTAATCACGTTGTGGATCATGCACTGATCACGTGGCTGATCATACACTGATCACATGGCTGATCTTGCACTTATCACGTGGCTGATCATACAGTGATTACATGAATGAACATGCACTAATCACGTTGTAGATTATGCACTGATCACATGACTGTGCATGTATTGATCACGTGGCTGATCATGCAATGAACACGTGGCTGATCATACACTGATCACATTACTGATCATGCACTGTTCACGTGCCTGATCATTCACTGATCACGTGGCTGATCATGCACTGGTAACGAAGCTGATCATACTCTGATCACGTGAGTGTGCATGCACTGATCACGTGGTTGATCAATAACTGATCACGTGGCTTATCATACACTGCTCACGTGGCTGATCATGCACTAATTACGTTGTGGATGATGCACTGATCAAGTGGCTGATCATACACTGATCACGTGGGTGATCATGAACTGATTACATGGCTGATCATACACTGATCACATGAAAGATCATGCACTAATCACGTTGTGGATCATGCACTGATCACTTGGCTGATCATGCACTGATCACGTGTCTGATCATGCACTGATCACGAAGCTGATCATACACTGATCACAGGACTGTGCATGCACTGATCATGTGGCTGATCATGCACTGATCATATGGCTGATGATACACTGATCACGTGGCTGATCAGGCACTGATCACGTGGCTGATCGTACTCTGAACACGAAGCTGAAAATACACTGATCACGAGACTGCATGCACTGATCACTTGACTGCGCATGCACTGATCATGTGGATGATAATACGCTGATCACTTGACTGCTTATGCACTAAAAAAATGGCTGATCATGCACTGATCACATGACTGATCATGCACTGATCACTTGACTGATCATGCACTGATTAATCATGTGCTGGTCACGTGGCTATCATGCACTGATCACTTGGCTGATCATACACTGATCACGTGACTGATCATGCATAGATCACGTGACTATCATGCACTGATCACTTGATTGTGCATGCAGTAATCACGTGGATGATCACGCATTTATCACGTGGCTGATCATGCACTAATCACATGGCGGAACATGAACTGATCACGTGACTTAGCATGCAGTGATCTCGTGTCTGAATGGTGCTGATCATGTGACTAATCAAGAACTGATCACGTGGCTATAATGCACTGATCACGTGACTGCGCATGCACTGATCATGTGGATGATAATACACTGATGACGTTACTGATCAGGCACTGATCACGTGACTGATCATTCACTGATCACGTGGCTATTATGCACTGATCACGGGACTGCACATGCAGTGTTCACGTAATTGTAGACAATGATCACGTGGCTATCATGCACTGATCACGTGTCTGTCATGCACTGAACACGTGGCTGATCAAACACTGATCACCTGGCTGATCATGCACTGATCACGTGGCTGATCATGCACTAATCACTTTGTGGATCATGCACTGATACGTGGCTGATCATACACTGATCACGTGGCTGATCATGCACTGATCACGTGGCTTAGCATACAGTGATCACGTGACTGTGCATAAACTGATCACTTGGATGATCATGCACTGATCACGTGACTGCACATGCACTGATCACGTGGCTGATCATACTGTGATCAAGTGGCTGATAATGCACTGATTACGTGGCTGATCATGCACAGATCACGTAGCTATCATGTGCCGATCACATGGCGATCATGCCCCGATCCCGTGGCTGATCATGCACTGATCGCCTGACTGATCATGCACTAGTCACTTGGCTCTCATGCACTGATCAGGTGGCTGATATGCACTGATCACGTGGCTGATATGCACTGATCACGTGGCTGATCATGCACTGATCACGAAGCTGATTATGCAATGATCACATGGCTGATCATACACTGATCAAGTGGCTGATCATGCAATGATCACGTGGCTGATCATGCACTGATCACGTGGGGGATCATGAACTGATCACGTGGCTGAGCATACACTGATCACGTGGCTGATCTTGCACTTATCACGTGGCTGATCATACAGAGATTACATGACTGATCATGCACTAATCACGTTGTGGATCATGCACTGATCACGTGACTGATCATGCACTAGTCACGTGGCTATCGTGCACTGACCACGTGGCTGAACATACACTGATCACGTGACTGATGATGCACTGATCACGTGCCTGATCATGCACTGATTGCATAATTAGCATGCAGTTATCTTGTGTCTGAATTGTGCTTATCATGTGACTAATCAAGAACTGACCACGTGGCTGTAATGCACTGATCACGTGACTGTGCACACACTGAAAATATGGGTGATCATACACTGATCACTTCACTTATCACGCACTGATCACGTGACTGATCATGCACTGATGACGTGGCTGAACATGCACTGATCATGTGACTGAGCATGCACTGATCATGTAGCTGATCATGCACTGATCACGAAGTTGATCATACACTGATCATGTGACTGAGCATGCACTGATCACGTGGCTGATCATGCAATGATCACGTGGCTGATCATGCGCTGATCACGAAGTTGATCATACACTGATCACGTGCGTCTGCATGCACTGATCACGTGGCGGATCATGCAATGATCACGTGGCTGATCATGCACTGATCACATAGCTCTCATGCACTGATCACATGTCAATCATGCCCGGATCCCGTGGCTGATCATGCACTGATTGAGTGACTGATCATGCACTAGTCACCTGGCTATCATGCCTAATCCCGTGGCTGATCATACACTGACCACGTGACTGATCATGCACTGATCACGTGGCTGATCATGCACTGATCTCGAAGCTGATCATACACTGATCACGTGAGTGTGCATGCAATGATCACATGGCTGATCATGCACTGATCACGTGGCTGAACATGCTCTGATCCCGTGGGTGATCATGCACTTATCATGTGGCTTATCATACACTGATCACGTGGCTGATCATGCACTAATCACGTTGTGGATGATGCACTGGTCACGTGGCTGATCATACACTGATCACATGACTGATCATGCACTAATCACGTTGTGGATCATGCACTGATCACGTGGCTGATAATACACTGATTACGTGGCTGATCATACACTGATCACGTGGCTGATCATGCACTAATCACATTGTGGATGATGCACTGGTCACGTGGCTGATCATACACTGATCACATGACTGATCATGCACTAATCACGTTGTGGATCATGCACTGATCACGTGGCTGATAATACACTGATCACATGGCTGATCATGCACTGATCACGTGGCTGATCATACTCTGATTACGTGGCTGATCATGCACTAATCACATTGTGGATGATGCACTGGTCACGTGGCTGATCATACACTGATCACATGACTGATCATGCACTAATCACGTTGTGGATCATGCACTGTTTACCTGGCTGATCATGCACTGATCACATGGCTGTAATACACTGACCACGTGACTGTGCATGCACTGAACATATGGATGATCATACACTGATCACTTCACTGATCACGCACTGATCACGTGACTGATAATGCACTGATCACGTGGCTGATCATGCACTGATCATGTGACTGAGCATGCACTGATCATGTAGCTGATCATGCACTGATCACGAAGTTGATCATACACTGATCATGTGACTGAGCATGCACTGATCACGTAGCTGATCATGCACTGATCACGAAGTTGATCATACACTGATCACGTGAGTGTGCATGCACTGATCACGCGGTGATCATGCAATCATCACGTGGCTGATCATGCACTGATCACGTAGCTCTCATGCACTGATCACATGTCAATCATGCCCGGATCCCGTGGCTGATCCTGCATTGATCGCGTGACTGATCACCACGTGACTGATCATGCACTGATCACGTGGCTGATCATGCACTGATCTCGAAGCTGATCATACACTGATCACGTGAGTGTGCATGCAAAGATCACATGGCTGATCATGCACTGATCACGTGGCTGAACATTCTCTTATCCCGTGGGTGATCATGCACTTATCACGTGGCTTATCATACACTGATCACTTGGCTGATCATGCACTAATCACCTTATGGATGATGCACTGGTCACGTGGCTGATAATACACTGATTACGTGGCTGATCATACACTGATCACGTGGCTGATAATGCACTGATCACGTGGCTGATCATGCACTGATCATGTGACTGAGCATGCACTGATCATGTAGCTGATCATGCACTGATCACGAAGTTGATCATACACTGATCATGTGACTGAGCATGCACTGATCACGTAGCTGATCATGCACTGATCACGAAGCTGATCATACTCTGATCACGTGAGTGTGCATGCACTGATCACGTGGCTGATCATGCACTGATCACGTGGGTGATCATGCACTGATCACGTGGGTGATCATGAACTGATCACGTGGCTTATCATACACTGCTCACCTGGCTGATCATGGACTAATCACGTTGTGGATGATGCACTGATCACGTGGCTGATCATGCACTGATCACGAAGCTGATCATACTCTGATCACGTGAGTGTGCATGCACTGATCACGTGGCTGATCATGCACTGATCACGTGGGTGATCATGAACTGATCACGTGGCTTATCATACACTGCTCACCTGGCTGATCATGCACTAATCACGTTGTGGATGATGCACTGATCACGTGGCTGATCATACACTGATCACGTGGGTGATCATGAACTGATCACGTGGCTGATCATACACTGATCACCTGAATGATCATGCACTAATCACGTTGTGGATCATGCACTGATCACGTGGCTGATCAGGCACTGATCACGTGGCTGATCCTGCACTGATCACGAGGGTGATCATGAACTGATCACGTGGCTTATCATACACTGATCACGTGGGTGATCATGAACTGATCACGTGGCTGATCATACACTGATCACCTGAATGATCATGCACTAATCACGTTGAGGATCATGCATTGATCACGTGGCTTATCAGGCACTGATCACGTGGCTGATCATACTCTGAACACGAAGCTGAAAATACACTGATCACGTGACTGCATGCACTGATCACATGGCTATCATGCACTGATCACGTGTTTATCATGCACTGATCACGTGACTGCGCATTAACTGAACACATACCTGTTCATGCACTGTTTACGTGGCTATCATGCACTGATCACGTGACTCATCATGCATTAATCACGTGACTGATCATGCACTGATCTCGTTGCGTATCATGCACTGATCACATGACGGTGCATGAACTGATAACGTGAATATTATACACTGATCAAGTGACAGATCATGTACTAATCACGTGACTGATCATGCACTGATCACGTGGCTATCATGCACTGATCACGTGGCTGATAATGCACTGATCACTTGACTGATCATGCACTGATCACGTGTCTGATCATGCACTACTCACGTGACTGGTCATGGACTGATCACGTGACTGATTATGCACTGCTCATGAGCCTGATCATGCACTGATCACGGGCCTGTTCATGCACTGATCACGTGGCTGATCCTGCACTGATCACGAGGCTGATCATACACTGATCACGTGACTGTGCATGCAATGATCACTTGGCTGATCATGTACTGATCACGTGGCTGATCATGCACTGATTACCTGGCTATCATCCACTGATCACGTGAGTAATCATGCACTCTTCACGTGCATGATGATGCACTGATCACATGTCTTAGCATGCACTAACCATGTTGCTGATCATGCAATGGTCAGGTGGCTATCATGCACTGTTTACCTGGCTGATCATGCACTGATCACATGGCTGTAATACACTGACCACGTGACTGTGCATGCACTGAAAATATGGATGATCATACACTGATCACTTCACTGATCACGCACTGATCACATGACTGATCATGCACTGATCACGTGGCTGATCATGCACTGATCATGTGACTGAGCATGCACTGATCATGTAGCTGATCATGCACTGATCACGAAGTTGATCATACACTGATCATGTGACTGAGCATGCACTGATCACGTAGCTGATCATGCACTGATCACGAAGTTGATCATACACTGATCACGTGAGTGTGCATGCACTGATCACGCGGCGATCATGCAATCATCACGTGGCTGATCATGCACTGATCACGTAGCTCTCATGCACTGATCACATGTCAATCATGCCCGGATCCCGTGGCTGATCCTGCATTGATCGCGTGACTGATCATGCAGTAATCACCTGGCTATCATGCCTAATCCCGTGGCTGATCATACACTGACCACGTGACTGATCATGCACTGATCACGTGGCTGATCATGCACTGATCTCGAAGCTGATCATACACTGATCACGTGAGTGTGCATGCAAAGATCACATGGCTGATCATGCACTGATCACGTGTCTGAACATTCTCTTATCCCGTGGGTGATCATGCACTTATCACGTGGCCTATCATACACGGATCACTTGGCTGATCATGCACTAATCACCTTGTGGATGATGCACTGGTCACGTGGCTGATAATACACTGATTACGTGGCTGATCATACACTGATCACGTGGCTGATCATGCACTGATCACGTGGCTGATCATGCACTGATCATGTGACTGAGCATGCACTGATCATGTAGCTGATCATGCACTGATCACGAAGTTGATCATACACTGATCATGTGACTGAGCATGCACTGATCACGTAGCTGATCATGCACTGATCACGAAGTTGATCATACACTGATCACGTGAGTGTGCATGCACTGATCACGCGGCGATCATGCAATCATCACGTGGCTGATCATGCACTGATCACGTAGCTCTCATGCACTGATCACATGTCAATCATGCCCGGATCCCGTGGCTGATCCTGCATTGATCGCGTGACTGATCATGCAGTAATCACCTGGCTATCATGCCTAATCCCGTGGCTGATCACACACTGACCACGTGACTGATCATGCACTGATCACGTGGCTGATCATGCACTGATCTCGAAGCTGATCATACACTGATCACGTGAGTGTGCATGCAAAGATCACATGGCTGATCATGCACTGATCACGTGGCTGAACATTCTCTGATCCCGTGGGTGATCATGCACTTATCACGTGGCTTATCATACACTGATCACATGACTGATCATGCACTAATCACGTTGTGGATCATGCACTGATCACGTGGCTGATAATACACTGATTACGTGGCTGATCATACACTGATCACGTGGCTGATCATGCACTGATCACGTGGCTGATCATACTCTGATTACGTGGATGATCATACACTGATTACGTGGCTGATCATACACTGATCACGTGGCTGATTGCTGGGGACCAGCCCCAGCTGATCCAGGGTATTCGAAGGAGAGACGGCCTAGGCGACTATTTACATGCTAATTAGAGATATAGAGAACAATAGAATGAGGATAGCTCAGTAGGAAAATTCAGTGGAGAAAAGAAGCTGAGTAGCTTGGTTTACGCGGGAGACCAATAAAACTTCAAGACAAGAAGTTTGCACCACTGACGTAGGCCGCAGGCGCCCTCTCGAATAGCGGAAGGTGTCTCACCCTAGACACCTTCTCGAGTGGGTCTTAGAAGCCCAGGCATGATTAGTCAGCGTGGTGGGTTCCGCGCTCCAGATGGAGACTCAGCTGGAAGTTAAAGGGAAGAATGACATGGGGAGACCAAGCGTTGGTGAGCAAGGCCCGTAGCTTTATTTTTAACAGGGGCTTTATACCCTAAGTTACACATAGAGGATAATAGGGGATGCAAAGTCAGCAGTCTTTGGTTCTTATCAAAAACCAAGGTTTCTTTCCTGCAAATGTATCGTATACAAATGGTTTAGGTGATTTACATCATCTTCTGGCCAGAAGGCCTACTAACATTTTATGACTCTTGACAAGGACTTATCAACAAAGACTTACTTTCTCTAAGAGTAATTATTTCAAGGTTTGGCACCATCTTCCAAAGATAAAGTTGCATTCCTATAGGGCGGATGTGTAATGGGTTTACAACAAAGAAAGAATTTATTACCTTAAGGGTCTAAAGTTACTAACACCAAGGCCACTACTTATTTTTTCTACATACCCACTATTAATTGATACATATTCAAGGATACAATTCAGGGGATGTGAAAACTTGGCAACAAGCATTGACTCATCAATGAAATCCTTTACTAGTTTATTCTGACAGTTTTTAACTCTCTGAGAGGCTCTAAGCTATTTGAATATCTTAAGCTTCCCATGCCTCTCCTGGGAGACTGTAAACAATCGTATGCATAGCTGCAGAAGTCCGGGTAAACTTGTCAGGCGAGTTAGAGAGCCATCAGAGGGGTTTGGATTTAAACACTCCTAATTGCCCAGGAACTTTATTAATTGGAGCTGTAAGTTAACTCTTTGACACAGAGAGAGAGAGATGGTGGTAGGGGACAGCCCCCAGTAAAGTCAGAGGTGAGAGCACAAAGCAATAAAGTAGGCAGACTCTGGTTTTTTGGGGGAAAATGCTCGAGAATATCCGGGGGGACTCCTGAGGCTCGATCCCGCCTTTGCGTATGCCGAGCCTCCTTCCTCATAACCTTTGTCACGAGTGGAATGCCTCACCGGCTCCCCGCATCTCCCCCTTTTTTATTTCTTAAAACAGCCAGATGTAGCTCAGTCGCGAGCCTCTGAATGCTCTGCCGAAGAATCCTGACAATACAAGGAAGAATGATTATTAGAAATAAAATTAAAACAGCCAAGGTAGCGTAGCCGAGGAAGGTAGACAGAATATTTTTTCCTGAAATGTAGTTAGAGAAAGTATGGAAGAAATCATTTGCTGTTCCAGCGGCAGTAAAATCTAATCGGGAGTGTTCCAGGGTTGCTATTTGATTGTGAAGTTTCCCTAAGTCTAAGCTAATGTCAGAGCTGTTCCAAATACCTGAAATATGGTTTTTAATCTTTTCCCATTCAAAATCTGTCTCATTTACTTTCAGGGGTGTTACACATATCCACCGGTAGTCAGCATGACAGGACAATGCCATTTTCACCTTTAAAGCCTGCAATTCAGTCCCAATATGTATTACTGCTTCCTCTAGGGCATCTACCCTCATTTCTAATTTTCTGTCTATAGCTTCCTGTGTTGCCAATGCTAAAGAAACATTTTTGGACATAGAATCAACATATTGAGCAGTATGTACTTGTTGAGTCAATGATATTGCTGCCACAGTAACAGAAGTAATTGCACTTATCAAAGCTGCTATTCCCAAGATAAGTAAGCCCACAAACCGTCGTGTTCGCATTAAATCCTGCAGTTGTTGTAATACAGCCAAACCGTAATTATCATACCAATAAGAATGCACAGACACAGGTATCATGAGATAGGGTGGGCGTTTCAACACAACAAAAGAACAAACATTATATTGGGGGGTCAAACAAGATGAAAGCATACATTGTTCACAAGTTACAATATTAGGTCCACCTGAATAATTCATGTGTACATTTAATCTTTTGGAGTCATTAGTAAAGAGAAAAACATAAGGCGAGGGTACACAAGCTAAAACAGAATAAGTAGAATTGCTATTTGGACGGAATAAGGAAATGGGAGCGGTGGCAGCAAGGGCCCTCCAAATTTCTGGCTGCCAAGAGGTTCTGTTCTTAGTTGTATAAGACAATATAGGCGAAACAAATCGATTATTATGCCATCTAGTAATGCTTAAAGGCCAAGAAACCAAATCTTTCTTCCAATTATAAAATCTGCTGGGAAAGTCATCAAGGGGCAATGGGCTCCTATCTAGGTCTGAGTTACTCCAATCGTGAATCATGTAATTTCCTCCTCCCGGTATTCTATAATCAGCTCTTAAACGATAAGTACAAGATTTCCAAATCGGATACCCTGTACGATCATCTATAGTGTTCCATATGGCATCTGAAGGCTTGGTATTATAACAACTTGGATATCCAGGAGGGGGTCTATGGATTATAAATTCGTGGGGATCAAGGGCCCCGG
Organism: Bos taurus; assembly: GCF_002263795.3. Lineage (NCBI taxonomy): Eukaryota > Metazoa > Chordata > Mammalia > Artiodactyla > Bovidae > Bos > Bos taurus. The sequence continues at coordinate 60,794 of NW_020190428.1, forward strand.
GCATACGAGCCTGTAAAATCCAAAGCGCTAGACGCCCTCTATGTTCAATACCTGAGGCTGGAGAATGAGTCAGAACTGCCTTTTTAGAGGCTCCGACACATCCTTCTTTAGGGGGAATAATAAAGCTTTCTATATCACTGGGGAAGTTGAAACAAACAGGAAGGTCGTCTGCTAATCCCCTGAAGGTAAAATTGAAATTAATAGGATAATCGTCTGTGGTATAGGAAGTATATGACCCTCCCAGTAACTGAGGCTGGTTTGTGTGGACCCATAGGGGGTCACTGTTCCAGGTAACTACTTGAAAGGTTGGAGGGTCTGGGAAGTAAGCCCAATACTTTTCAGGAGTGGGGGAGGAGGCGCTTACCTGGCATGATAATAAGGCAAGCATAGCAATAAACATCTTCTCAGGGGAGGTTGGAGAGCCCTGCAAAGAGGTTATTCCCCGTGCCTGATGGCAGAGTGTTTTTATTTGTCCCCAAGTAGGTATGGAGGCATTCCGGGTCGCCTGAGTCAGGCGGCCTGACCTCCTTTTGTGAGGCAAAGGATCGGGGGGAGCGATATCCTGTATGTGAAGTTGAGACATCTGTTTGGTGGGCAGATCCGTCCCCTGCTCATCCGGGATCCCTGATGTCAGTTGCTCCGATGTCAGTGGTGTTTCCCGTGCTGGCGGGGGAAGCGAAGGCAGAGGAGGCCCTTTTCTCTTTCGGGGTCGCGGCGGCCGTGGAACCCGGTATCCGAGAGGCTGAGACATGGTGAATCAATCTATCCGGAACCCAAATTGGAGAATCTGCGTCCTGTGGAAAAATACAAGCATATCCTCGACCGCTGGTTAACAATGGATCAGGACCTTTCCACTGTCCGGAAAGGAGGTCCTTCCATTTAACTAATGGTTTTGCATTCAATTGCTCCGGGCACCAATGGCGAAGCATTGCAGTCATTCCAGCTGAATCAGTATTTAAAATATTTATTACAAAAAGAGCATGTTGCAAGAGGTGATGGGGAGAACTATATTTAAACTCCCCTTCTTTTAGTTTTTGAATTTGGGTTTTTAACGTTTGATGTGCTCTTTCCACAATGGCTTGTCCTTGTGGATTATAAGGGATGCCTGTATTATGTTTAATTTGAAACTTTAGACAAAATTCCTGAAAAGACTTAGATGTGTAAGCAGGAGCATTATCAGTTTTCAAGGCTTTTGGCAGACCCATATATGAGAAACAAGTAAAGAGATGTTGTATTACGTCTTTAACTGCTTCCCCTGTGCGAGCAGTTGCAACAATAACATGAGAAAAGGTGTCTACTGTTACATGAACAAAAGACAATTTTGCAAATGAAGAGATGTGAGTTACATCCATCTGCCAGAGTGCATTAGGTTTAAGACCGCGAGGGTTAACTCCCATAGGCAAACTATTTATAGTAGTGGGACAATGAGAACAGGAACGAACAATCTCCCGAGCAGAGTCTCGAGGAATCTGAAATTGATATCTTAGCGCAGTAGCATTTTGATGGTGGAGTGAATGAGAAGCTCGGGCTTCTTCAAAAGCAGAAGCCACTGTGACCTTAGTTAGTGAATCTGCCAGGTCATTTAAGGCACTTAAAGGTCCAGGCAATCCAGAATGAGCCCGAATGTGACCAATAAAATATGCTCGGCTTCGTTTCCAAATTTGCTGCTGCAGTTTAGTTAACAAGTGAAATATTGCAGTTTTGTTCTCAGGCAAGATCGCAGTCTCAATGTGTGGAAACAGCCTGACCACATACTGAGAATCAGAGTAAAGGTTAAATTCCTCCTCTGCAAACATAACAAAGGCCTCTATAACAGCTGTGAGTTCAGCTCTCTGGGCCGAAGTCTCCTGCGTATGTAAAACTTTACGCTGATCTTTTGTAACTATAGAAGCTCTGCCGTTAGCAGACCCGTCAGTAAAAACCATTTGAGCATCTGAGATGGGAGAGTATTTACACCTAACAGGGAAAATAACCGGGTGTTTAGACATAAAATTTAGCAAAACATGTGAAGGTAAATGATGCAGAATTTGGCCAAAATAATTTCCGATAGCAATCTGCCAATCCTCATCAAACATTAGAAGAGCATCAAGTTGTTCTTTATTATATGGAATTACAATTTCTGCTGGTTCTTTACCAAACAATTCAATGCTACGTTTTCTCCCTTTCAATATCAGTGTAGCTATCAGTCCTGGATAAGAGGCCACTACTTTTTTAGCCTGGGCGGGGAGATGGACCCATTCTAGAGGGCCATTTTGCCATAAAACTCCCGTAGGTGCTGTTGGAGTAGCTAGGCAGAGGAATTGCCAATTTGTTTGTAAATTAACTCTTTTAACATAGCTATCAGATAAAGCTGCTTCCACTTTTTCTAAGGCCTCCTGAGCCTCAGCAGTTAATTGTCTCTTAGAAGTTGGATCAGGATCCCCACGTAAAATGTTAAAAAGAGGTTTTAATTCAGCAGTAGTTAATTTTAAATAAGGCCTGATCCAATTAATGTCGCCTAAAAGTTTTTGATAATCATTTAAAGTAACAAGGTGATCTTTTCTCAATTTTAATGGGGCATGAGTCACAGTTTCTGAATTGATAACCCGTCCTAAGTAAGTTATGGGCGGATTGACTTGAATTTTCTCTGGGGCAATTTTTAAGCCTCTGTCTGTTAAAGCCTGAGTCAGATCCTGGAGAACAGTTTGTAAATGAGCTCTATCAGGGTGAGCTATTAAAATATCATCCATATAGTGAATCATATACAGTTGTTCATATTTAGCCCTAATATCTTCTATAGCTGCATTAACAAATTTCTGACATAAAGTAGGGCTATTTTTCATTCCCTGGGGCAACACTTTCCATTGAAACCTTAAATAAGGCTGTTTAAAATTTTCTGCTGGTAAACTAAAGGCAAATCGCTTTTTATCCTCAGCATTTAAGGGGATGGTGAAAAAACAGTCTTGTAAATCAATTACAATAATATTATATCCTTCTGGGATGGCTACTGGGGAAGGAAGCCCAGGTTGTAAGGCTCCCATATCTTCCATAGTGGCATTAATAGCTCTTAAATCTTGTAAAAGTCGCCACTTGCCAGATTTTTTCTTAATAACAAAAATAGGAGTATTCCAGGGGCTATTGGAGGGCTCAATATGTCCCAATTCTAGTTGTTCAGAAATTAACGCTTTGGCTGCCAGTAGTTTTTCTTTAGTCAGAGGCCATTGTTCTACCCACACAGGGTCCTGAGATTTCCACGTAATGGGGTCGGCAGCAAAAACAATGGCCTCCATCAAAAATTTGGATACCCTAATCCAGCACGGAACTTTAGAGGAGCAGGGCAAATTGGCTCAGTTGTTCCTGTCTGCTGTTTACCTAACCCTTTTGAAGGGTCATAGCCCATTTGTAGCATTTGCAAAGTTACTTTATCATCAGGGCTAAAAAGTAACATGCCCATTTGAGACAGCACATCTCTCCCCCACAGCGAGAAGGGCAGCGAAGGAATCATATACGGTTGGAATGTTCCACGGGTATCCTCAAATTGCCAGTCTAAAATTTTTGCACTTTGAGCTACTGTAGGAGCTCTCCCGATGCCCACTAAGTTATTTGCAGTAGTATGTGTGGGCCAGGAATTGGGCCAGTCTTTCCCAGAAATACAGGAAACATCTGCTCCTGTGTCTAATAGCCCTTCAATAGACTTGCCACTGACAAGAATAGATTTCATAGGACGCTTTTTAGTAATTTCTGTTACCCAAAAAACCATGTCACTAGACCCAAATCCTTTGTCCTGTCTTTCATTTTGGGTGGCTGTTTGCCCAATTGCATTATGATAAGGCAAAAGTAAAAGTTGGGCTATTCTCTGTCCCTGATGTATTTGGAAAGTTTTAGTCGGGGGTGAAATCATTATCTGAATTTCTCCTGTATAATCTGAGTCAATTACTCCAGGAATAATTGTAAGACCTTGTATAGCTAAGGAACTTCTGCCTAGTATAATTCCTACCAGGCCTGTCGGTAACGGACCTTTAACTCCTGTAGGGATTTTTATAGTGGGGCTATCTGGTGTTAATATTGTTGAGGTGGTGGAACTGAGGTCCAGTCCTGCGCTGCCTGGGGTTGCTCTGATGAGCTCTGCGACGGGACGAAGGGAATGAATGGGTTCAGTGAGGCTGCCCCAATCGTTGTCGGGGCCTGGGGCTGGCCCCTCAACCCGTTTCCCGACTGCTGGTCGGGGCCTAAAAAGGCTCCATTTCTATGAAATCTTGACCTACAGTCCCTTGCCCAGTGATATCCTCTCTGGCAGCGAGGGCAAAGAGACCTAGGATTAATAGGCAGTGGGGCAGGGTTTTGCGGAGCAGCCACAGCCGGTTGGGCTGGATTAGGCAGATAAGAACCGGGTGGTCTTTGAGGGCACCCATGAAAAGTGTGTCCCGTCTGGCCACAAGAAAAACAAGTTCTAGGGAATGCATTCCTGCCTTGGTTATTGGGATCACCTTGTGATGGCTTGTTTTTGTTAGTAAAAAAGGATTGGACTGCCTGCTGATAAGAGTTTCCTTTTATCGCTGCAGCTATCGCAACACCCTGTAGCACTGATGGTCCTACATCTGCACACTGTTTCATATAATCAATTAGAGTTCCAGTTCTTCTAACAGGGCGCAATATAGCCTGGCAGGTAGAATTAGCATTTTCAAAGGCCAAGTGTTTTGTTAACAGTTTAGCTGCCTCAGAATCAGAAATTATTCTCTGGACAGCTTCTGAGAGTCGTGAGACAAAGTCTTCAAATGGCTCTTCTGACTTTTGTTTAATATCAGATAGAGCGGCACCTGATGCTTTACCATCGGGCAATGAGCGCCAGGCAGTAAAGGCACAATCAGCCACCTGTTGTATAGTAGTCCTATCTAATTTCATCTGTTCATCATACGAGGGGTAGTCGGCCTGACCAAGTAATATAGGTTCAGTGATATGTGTAAAGTCTCCATTTTGGTTAGAAAAAGCGTATATACGAGCGAGATCATCATATTCAGATTTCCAAAGTATAAAATGTCCTCCGGACAGGCAGGCCCTAGCAATTGATTTCCATTCTCGAGGTGTTAAGCATTGACCTGCTAAATTTTCTACTAGCTGCATCGTATACGGGGCTTTAGGCCCATATGAGATACATGCATTTTTAAGTTCTTTTACCAGTTGAAAAGAAACAGGCTCCCAGTCGATAGCCTTTTGTTCACTTTCATCATTGTCAAAAATTAAAGGGAAACAAGCCTGAAGCTGGGGATCGAATTTCTCGCCAGGGGCAGAAGAGGCCCGTCTCCGTGGGATTGATTTTGGAATTTTCCCACTTCGATAGGGAGGTGGCGGTAATAATGCGGGTTTAATAGGACCTGTACGGCGTGGTATGGGAGGTGGTATGGGGGGAGGTGGTATGGGAGGAGGTATGGGAGGTGGTGGCAATGGCATAGGTTCCACATTCTCTGCTCTGTACTCAGGAGCTCTTTGAACTGTTTGGTATCCAAAGCTTACATATGGATTAAGTGGGACGGTCTCTTGGGAGTCCCTGGGGGCATATGGCCTGATGGGAGACGTTTCCCTTAAGCTCTTTGGAGCTGATGGCCTGACAGGGGAAGCTTCTCTTAAGCCTTTTGGGGCATCTTTGTTTAAGAGATGCCGATCTCCATCAGGGTGATATTTAACTGTGATCTCGCCTAAATTCTCTTTTTCTTTTGGGGAAGGCTGATCTTGTTTTTCATCCCTATCTTTAAGTTGTTCCTGAGTAGTCATGGCTGCTAACATTTTTCTTAATTGCCGATAGTCGGGCGGGTCTTCGTTTTTCTCATTTTCCTCAGGTTTAACTACAGTTTCGACCTCATTTTCCTCTTTAAAAGTTACTCTTTTAGATTCAGGGGCAGGTTTAGCTACAGCATTTTCTTCACTGTCACTTTTAAGATGTACTTTTTCTGAATCAGGGGCAGGGTCTAAGACATCTCTAATGATATTCCATAAGGAAAAGGCGTCATTAGGCACCTTTTCTGAGCCGTGTTCGGCGTGGTAAGTTTTTAGCTGTTTTCCTACTTTTTCCCAGACATCTAAGTTAACAGAGCCTTCGTCTGGAAACCAGGGACAGTGCTCTTGTACAAATGAAAAAAATGATTGAATGGCAGATTTTTTAACTTTGATTCCTCTTTTACCTAATAACTGTAAAATTACTCCTATAAAGAGCTGTCTTTCATTTGATTCAGTATTACCCATGTCAGAAAATTAAGTATAGTAAAAGATTTTGCTTTAAGCTATCAAAAGATCAGGCTTTCCTTTGGCCTTTTAACTTCAGAAACTGTTTTCTCTCTCTAAGTCTAACTCTTTAACACTTTCAACACTTCCCACTCCTCTCGCCCTGTCTATCCTACAGGGGGGTCCGCGGCACCCTTGAGTGGGGTCCTAGCCGTCCCGAACACTGGAAGAACAATAGGGCTGGTGACCCAGATTGTTCCGGGGGAGGAACAGTAGGCTGATGGCTCAAACTGTTCCAAGGGAGGAGCAGTAGGGCTGGTCACCCAAACTGCTCCGTGGGGGAACAAGAGGGCTGATAACCCAGTTGTTCCGAGAACGGGGGGCAATAGGGCTGGTAGCCCCAATTGCTGGGAGCTTACCTTCGAAAATCCTGTATCGGGCGCCACCTGCTGGGGACCAGCCCCAGCTGATCCAGGGTATTCGAAGGAGAGACGGCCTAGGCGACTATTTACATGCTAATTAGAGATATAGAGAACAATAGAATGAGGATAGCTCAGTAGGAAAATTCAGTGGAGAAAAGAAGCTGAGTAGCTTGGTTTACGCGGGAGACCAATAAAACTTCAAGACAAGAAGTTTGCACCACTGACGTAGGCCGCAGGCGCCCTCTCGAATAGCGGAAGGTGTCTCACCCTAGACACCTTCTCGAGTGGGTCTTAGAAGCCCAGGCATGATTAGTCAGCGTGGTGGGTTCCGCGCTCCAGATGGAGACTCAGCTGGAAGTTAAAGGGAAGAATGACATGGGGAGACCAAGCGTTGGTGAGCAAGGCCCGTAGCTTTATTTTTAACAGGGGCTTTATACCCTAAGTTACACATAGAGGATAATAGGGGATGCAAAGTCAGCAGTCTTTGGTTCTTATCAAAAACCAAGGTTTCTTTCCTGCAAATGTATCGTATACAAATGGTTTAGGTGATTTACATCATCTTCTGGCCAGAAGGCCTACTAACATTTTATGACTCTTGACAAGGACTTATCAACAAAGACTTACTTTCTCTAAGAGTAATTATTTCAAGGTTTGGCACCATCTTCCAAAGATAAAGTTGCATTCCTATAGGGCGGATGTGTAATGGGTTTACAACAAAGAAAGAATTTATTACCTTAAGGGTCTAAAGTTACTAACACCAAGGCCACTACTTATTTTTTCTACATACCCACTATTAATTGATACATATTCAAGGATACAATTCAGGGGATGTGAAAACTTGGCAACAAGCATTGACTCATCAATGAAATCCTTTACTAGTTTATTCTGACAGTTTTTAACTCTCTGAGAGGCTCTAAGCTATTTGAATATCTTAAGCTTCCCATGCCTCTCCTGGGAGACTGTAAACAATCGTATGCATAGCTGCAGAAGTCCGGGTAAACTTGTCAGGCGAGTTAGAGAGCCATCAGAGGGGTTTGGATTTAAACACTCCTAATTGCCCAGGAACTTTATTAATTGGAGCTGTAAGTTAACTCTTTGACACAGAGAGAGAGAGATGGTGGTAGGGGACAGCCCCCAGTAAAGTCAGAGGTGAGAGCACAAAGCAATAAAGTAGGCAGACTCTGGTTTTTTGGGGGAAAATGCTCGAGAATATCCGGGGGGACTCCTGAGGCTCGATCCCGCCTTTGCGTATGCCGAGCCTCCTTCCTCATAACCTTTGTCACGAGTGGAATGCCTCACCGGCTCCCCGCAGCTGATCATGCACTTATCACGTGGCTGATCATACTCTGATCACGTGGATGATCATACACTGATCACGTGACTGCATATGCACTGATCACGTGACTGATCAGGCACTGATCACGTGGCTATCATGCACTGATTACGTGGCTTATCATACATTAATCACGTAACTAAATATGCACTGATCACGAAGCCTATCATACACTGATAATGTGACTGTGCATGCACTAATCACGTGGATGATCATGCACTGATCACGTGACTGCACATGCACTGATCACGTGGCTGATCATACTGTGATCAAGTGGCTGATAATGCACTGATTACGTGGCTGATCATGCACAGATCACCTAGCTATCATGTGCCGATCACATGGCGATCATGCCCTGATCCCGTGGCTGATCATGCACTGATCGCCTGACTGATCATGCACTAGTCACTTGGCTATCATGCACTGATCAGGTGGCTGATATGCACTGATCACGTGGCTGACATGCACTGATCACGTGGCTGATCATGCACTGATCACGAAGCTGATCATGCAATGATCACGTGGCTGATCATACACTGATCAAGTGGCTGATCATGCAAAGATCACGTGGCTGATCATGCACTGATCATGTGGGGGATCATGAACTGATCACGTGGCTGCTCATACACTGATCACGTGGCTGATCATGCACTAATCACGTTGTGGATGATGCACTGATCACGTGGCTGAGCATACACTGATCACGTGGCTGATCATGCACTTATCACGTGCCTGACCATGCACTGATTGCGTAAATTAGCATGCAGTTATCTTGTGTCTGAATTGTGCTTATCATGTGACTAATCAAGAACTGATCACGTGGCTGTAATGCACTGATCACGTGACTGTGCACACACTGAAAATATGGATGATCATACACTGATCACTTCACTGATCACGCACTGATCCCGTGACTGATCATGCAGTGATCACGTGGCTGATCATACACTGATCACGTGGTTGGTCATGAACTGATCACGTGGCTGATCATACACTGATCACATGAATGATCATGCACTAATCACGTTGTGGATCATGCACTGATCACGTGGCTGATCATACACTGATCACGTGGCTGATCTTGCACTTATCACGTGGCTGATCATACAGTGATTACATGAATGATCATGCACTAATCACGTTGTAGATTATGCACTGATCACATGACTGTGCATGTATTGATCCCGTGGCTGATCATGCAATGAACACGTGGCTGATCATACACTGATCACATTACTGATCATGCACTGTTCACGTGCCTGATCATTCACTGATCACGTGGCTGATCATGCACTGATCACGAAGCTGATCATACCCTGATCACATAACTGTGCATGCACTGATCACGTGGCTGATCATGCACTGATCATGTGGCTGATCATACACTGATCACGTGGCTGAACATACTCTGATCACGTGGCTGATCAGGCACTGATCACGTGGCTGATCATACTCTGAACATGAAGCTGAAAATACACTGATCACATGACTGCATGCACTGATCACATGGCTATCATGCACTGATCACGTGTTTATCATGCACTGATCACGTGACTGCGCATTAACTGAACACATACCTGTTCATGCACTGTTTACGTGGCTATCATGCACTGATCACGTGACTCATCATGCATTAATCACGTGACTGATCATGCACTGATCTCGTTGCGTATCATGCACTGATCACATGACGGTGCATGAACTGATCACGTGAATATTATACACTGATCAAGTGACAGATCATGTACTAATCACGTGACTGATCATGCACTGATCACGTGGCTATCATGCACTGATCACGTGGCTGATAATGCAGTGATCACTTGACTGATCATGCACTGATCACGTGTCTGATCATGCACTACTCACGTGACTGATCATGGACTGATCACGTGACTGATCATGCACTGATCATGAGCCTGATCATGCACTGATCACGGGCCTGTTCATGCACTGATCACGTGGCTGATCATGTACTGATCACGTGGCTGATCATGCACTGATTACCTGGCTATCATCCACTGATCACGTGAGTAATCATGCACTCTTCACGTGCATGATCATGCACTGATCACGTGTCTTAGCATGCACTAACCATGTTGCTGATCATGCATTGATCAGGTGGCTATCGTGCACTGTTTACCTGGCTGATCATGCACTGATCACATGGCTGTAATACACTGACCACTTGACTGTGCATGCACTGAAAATATGTATGATCATACACTGATCACTTCACTGATCACGCACTGATCACGTGACTGATCATGCACTGATCACGTGGCTGATCATGCACTGATCATGTGACTGAGCATGCACTGATCATGTAGCTGATCATGCACTGATCACGAAGTTGATCATACACTGATCATGTGACTGAGCATGCACTGATCACGTAGCTGATCATGCACTGATCACGAAGTTGATCATACACTGATCACGTGAGTGTGCATGCACTGATCACGCGGCCGATCATGCAATCCTCACGTGGCTGATCATGCACTGATCACGTAGCTCTCATGCACTGATCACATGTCAATCATGCCCGGATCCCGTGGCTGATCCTGCACTGATCGAGTGACTGATCATGCAGTAATCACCTGGCTATCATGCCTAATCCCGTGGCTGATCATACACTGACCACGTGACTGATCATGCACTGATCACGTGGCTGATCATGCACTGATCTCGAAGCTGATCATACACTGATCACGTGAGTGTGCATGCAATGATCACATGGCTGATCATGCACTGATCACGTGGCTGATCATACTCTGATTACGTGGATGATCATACACTGATTACGTGGCTGATCATACACTGATCACGTGGCTGATCATGCACTGATCACGTGGCTGATCATACTCTGATCACGTGGATGATCATAGACTGATCACGTGACTGCATATGCACTGATCACGTGACTGATCAGGCACTGATCACCTGGCTATCATGCACTGATTATGTGGCTTATCATACATTAATCACGTAATTAAATATGCACTGATCACGAAGCCTATCATACACTGATAATGTGACTGTGCATGCAGTAATCACGTGGATGATCATGCACTGATCACGTGACTGCACATGCACTGATCACGTGGCTGATAATGCACTAATTACGTGGCTGATCATGCACAGATCACGTAGCTATCATGTGCCGATCACATGGCGATCATGCCCTGATCCCGTGGCTGATCATGCACTGATCGCCTGACTGATCATGCACTAGTCACTTGGTTATCATGCACTGATCAGGATGCTGATATGCACTGATCACGTGGCTGATATGCACTGATTACGTGGCTGATCATGCACTGATCACGTGGCTGATCATACACTGATCAAGTGGCTGATCATGCAAAGATCACATGGCTGATCATGCACTGATCATGTGGGGTTCATGAACTGATCACGTGGCTGCTCATACACTGATCACGTGGCTGATCATGCACTAATCACGTTGTGGATGATGCACTGATCACGTGGCTGAGCATGCACTGATCACGTGGCTGATCTTGCACTTATCAAGTGGCTGATCATACAGAGATTACATGACTGATCATGCACTAATCACGTTGTGGATCATGCACTGATCACGTGACTGATCATGCCCTAGTCACGTGGCTATCATGCACTGATCACATGGCTGAACATACACTGATCACGTGACTGATCATGCACTGATCACGTGCCTGACCATGCACTGATTGCGTAAATTAGCATGCAGTTATCTCGTGTCTGAATTGTGCTTATCATGTGACTAATCAAGAACTGATCACGTGGCTGTAATGCACTGGTCACGTGACTGTGCACACACTGAAAATATGGATGATCATACACTGATCACTTCACTGATCACGCACTGATCACGTGACTGATCATGCACTGATCACGTGGCTGATCATACACTGATCACATGGGTGGTCATGAACTGATCACGTGGCTGATCATACACTGATCACGTGGGTGATCATGAACTGATCACGTGGCTGATCCTGCACTGATCACGAAGCTGATCATACTCTGATCACGTGAGTGTGCATGCACTGATCACGTGGCTGATCATGCACTGATCACGTGGCTGATCATGCACTGATCACGTGGGTGATCATGAACTGATCACGTGGCTTATCATACACTGCTCACGTGGCTGATCATGCACTAATCACGTTGTGGATGATGCACTGATCACGTGGCTGATCATACACTGATCACGTGGGTGATCATGAACTGATCACGTGGCTGATCATACACTGATCACCTGAATGATCATGCACTAATCACGTTGTGGATCATGCACTGATCACGTGGCTGATCATGCACTGATCACGTGGCTGATCATACTCTGAACACGAAGCTGAAAATACACTGATCACGTGACTGCATGCACTGATCACATGGCTATCCTGCACTGATCACGTGTCTATCATGCACTGATCACGTGACTGTGCATTAACTGAACACATACCTGTTCATGCACTGTTTACGTGGCTATCATGCACTGATCACGTGGCTGATCATGCATTGGTCACGTGGCTGATCATGCACTGATCCCATTGCCTATCATGCACTGGTCACATGCCGGCGCATGAACTGATCACGTGGATATTATACACTCATCAAGTGACAAATCATGCACTACTCACGTGACTGATCATGCACTGATCACGTGGCTGATAATACACTGATTACGTGGCTGATCATGCACAAATCCCATTGCATATCATGCTCTGATCCGGTTGCTATCATGTACTGATCACGTGGCTGATCATACAGTGATCACGTGACTGACCATGCACTGATTACGTGGCTATCATGCACTGATCACGTGGCTGATCATGCACTGTTAACCTGGCTATAATACCCTGATCTCGTGACTGATCATGCATTCTTAATGTGCCTGATCATGCACTGATCACGTGGCTGATCTTGCACTGATCACGTGGCTGATAATGCACTGATCACTTGACTGATTATGCACTGATCCCGTGGCTGATCATGCACTAATCACTTTGTGGATCATGCACTGATTACGTGGCAGATCATACACTGATAACATAAACTGATCATGCACTGATCACGTGCCTGATCATGCACTGATCACGTGGCTGATCATGCACTGATCACGAAGCTGATCATCCACTGATCACTTGACTGTGCATGCACTGATCACGTGGCTGAGCATGCACTGATCACGTGGCTGATCATACACTGATCACGTGGCTGATCATACACTAATCACGTTGCAGATTATGCACTCATCACGTGGCTGATCATACAATGATCACGGGGCTGATCATGCACTGATCACATGACAGATCATGCACTAATCACGTTGTGGATCATGCCCTGATCACGTGGCTGATAATACACTGATTACATGGCTGATCATACACTGAAAACGTGGCTGATCATGCACTGATCACGTGGCTGATCATGCACTAATCACTTTGTGGATCATGCACTGATTACGTGGCAAATCATACACTAATCACATGACTGATCATGCACTGATCACGTGCCTGATCATGCACTGATCACGAAGCTGATCATCCACTGATCACTTGACTGTGCATGCAATGATCACGTGGCTGATCATACACTGATCACGTGGCTGATCATACACTAATCATGTTGCAGATCATGCACTCATCACGTGGCTGATCATACAATGATCACGTGGCTGATCATGCACTGATCACATGTATGATCGTACACTGATCAGGTGGCTGATCATGCACAAATCCCATTGCATATCATGCTCTAATCAGGTTGCAATCATGTAATGATCACGTGGCTGATCATACAGTGATCACGTGACTGAGCATGCACTGATTACGTGGCTATCATGCACTGATCACGTGGCTGATCATGCACTGTTAACATGGCTATAATACACTGATCTCGTGACTGATCATGCATTCTTCACGTGCCTGATCATGCACTGATCACGTGGCTGATCCTGCACTGATCACGTGGCTGATAATGCACTGATCACTTGACTGATCATGCACTGATCACGTGCCTGATCATGCACTACTCACGTTACTGATCATGGACTGGTCACGTGACTGATCATGCACTGATCATGAGCCTGATCATGCACTGATCACGTGCCTGATCATGCACTACTCACGTGACTGATCATGCACTGATCATGAGCCTGATCATGCACTGATCACGGGCCTGTTCATGCACTGATCACGTGCCTGATCCTGCACTGATCACGAGGCTGATCATACACTGATCACGTGACTGTGCATGCAATGATCACTTGGCTGATCATGTACTGATCACGTGGCTGATCATGCACTGATAACCTGGCTATCATCCACTGATCACGTGAGTGATCATGCACTCTTCACGTGCATGATCATGCACTGATCACATAATTGATCCTGCACTGATCACATGGCTCATCACGCACTGATCCGGTGGCTGATCACACACGTATCACGTGACTGATCATGTACAGATCACGTGAATCATCATGAAGTGATCACGTGGCTATCCTGCACTGATCACGTGGATATCATGCACTGATCATGTGGCTGATCACACACGTATCACGTGACTGATCATGCACTGATCACGTGGCTATCATGCACTGATCACGTGGCTATCATGCACTGATCACGTGGCTGATCATGCAATGATCACGTAGCTACCATGCACTGGTCACGTGACTGATCATGCACTGATCAGGTAATTGATCATGCACTGATCACGTGACTGATCATGCACAGATCACGTGACTGATCATGCACAGATCACGTGACTGATCATGCACTGATCACGTGGCTATCATGCACTGCTCACGTGGCTGATCATGCAATGATCACGCAGCTACCAGGTACTGGTCACATGACTGATCATGCACTGATCACATAATTGATCATGCACTGTTCACCTGGCTTATCATGCATTGATCATGTGACTGATCATGTGCTGATCATGTTTGGTGTCACACACTGATCATGTGCCTCTGGAGGCAATGAACATAGAGCTGAGTAGGCAGGAATCAGTCAGCAGGCTATAATCATGGAACTCACCTCTGAGAAATCATGCTGCTCAGCTGGCAATAATCAAGTAGATGAGCAGGCAGGAATTACGCAGCACAGGTGGCAATTGTCAAGGAGATGACAGGCAGGAATCGTGCAGCTCAGCTGGCAATTGTCAAGCAGATGAGCAGACAGTAATCACGCAGCTCAGCAGGCCCTGATCACGTGACTGAGCATGCACTGTTCACGTGGATGATCACACACCTATCACGTGACTGATCATGCACTGATCATGTGACTGATCATGCACTGATCACGAGGCTGATCATACACTGATCACGTGACTGTGCATGCAATGATCACTTGGCTGATCATGTACTGATCACGTGGCTGATCATGCACTGATAACCTGGCTATCATCCACTGATCACGTGAGTGATCATGCACTCTTCACGTGCATGATCATGCACTGATCACGTGTCTTAGCATGCACTAACCATGTTGCTGATCATGCAATGGTCAGGTGGCTATCATGCACTGTTTACCTGGCTGATCATGCACTGATCACATGGCTGTAATACACTGACCACTTGACTGTGCATGCACTGATCATGTGGATGATTATACACTGATCACGTGACTGATCATGCACTGATCATGTGTCTGATCATGCACTGATAAAGTGCTTGATCATGCACTGATCACGTGGCTGAGCATACAGTGATTACATGACTGATCATGCACTAATCACGTTGTGGATCATGCACTGATCACGTGACTCAACATGCACTAGTCACGTGGCTATCATGCACTTATCACATGGCTATCATGCACTGATCACGTGTCTATCATGCACTGATCACGTGACTGCGCATTAACTGAACACATACCTGTTCATGCACTGTTTACGTGGCTATCATGCACTGATCACGTGGATGATCATGCATTGGTCACGTGACTGATCATGCACTGATCACGTTGCGTATCATGCACTGATCACATGACGGCGCATGAAATGATCACGTGGATATTACACACTGATCAAGTGACAAATCATGCACTAATCACGTGACTGATCATGCACTGATCACGTGGCTATCATGCACTGATCACGTGACTGATCATGCACTAGACACGTCGCTATCATGCACTGATCACGCGGCTGTTCATACAGTGATCACGTGACTGATCATGCACTGATCACGTGGCTGATCATGCACTAATCACGTTGTGGATGATGCACTGATCACGTGGCTGATCATACACTGTTCAAATGACTGATCATGAACTAATCACGTTGTGGATCATGCACTGATCACGTGGCTGTTCTTGCACTTATCATGTGGCTGATCATACAGTGATTACATGACTGATCATGCACTAATCACGTTGTGGATCATGCACTGATCACATGAATGTGCATGCATTGATCATGTGGCTGATCATGCACTGATCACGTGGCTGATCATGCACTGATCACGAAGCTGATCATACACTGATCACAGGACTGTGCATGCACTGATCATGTGGCTGATCATGCACTGATCATATGGCTGACGATACACTGATCATGTGGCTGATCAGGCACTGATCACGTGGCTGATCGTACTCTGAACACGAAGCTGAAAATACACTGATCACGAGACTGCATGCACTGATCACTTGACTGCGCATGCACTGATCACGTGGATGATAATACGCTGATCACTTGACTGCTTATGCACTAAAAAAATGGCTGATCATGCACTGATCACATGACTGATCATGCACTGATTAATCATGTGCTGGTCACGTGGCTATCATGCACTGATCACTTGGCTGATCATACACTTATCACGTGACTGATCATGCATAGATCACGTGACTATCATGCACTGATCACTTGATTGTGCATGCAGTAATCACGTGGATGATCACGCATTTATCACGTGGCTGATCATGCACTAATCACATGGCGGAACATGAACTGATCACGTGACTTAGCATGCAGTGATCTCGTGTCTGAATGGTGCAGATCATGTGACTAATCAAGAACTGATCACGTGGCTATAATGCACTGATCACGTGACTGCGCATGCACTGATCATGTGGATGATAATACACTGATGACGTTACTGATCAGGCACTGATCACGTGGCTATTATGCACCGATCACGGGACTGCACATGCAGTGTTCACGTAATTGTAGACAATGATCACGTGGCTATCATTCACTGATCACGTGTCTATCATGCACTGAACACGTGGCTGATCAAACACTGATCACGTGGCTGATCATGCACTGATCACGTGGCTGATCATGCACTAATCACTTTGTGGATCATGCACTGATACATGGCGGATCATACACTGATCACATGACTGATCATGCACTGATCACGTGCCTGATCATGCACTGATCCCGTGGCTGATCATGCACTGATCACGTTGCAGATCATGCACTCATCACGTGGCTGATCATACAATGATCACGTGGCTGATCATGCACTGATCACATGTATGTTCGTACACTGATCACGTGGCTGATCATGCACAAAACCCATTGCATATCATGCTCTGATCAGGTTGCTATCATGTACTGATCACGTGGCTGATCATACAGTGATCACGTGACTGACCATGCACTGATTACGTGGCTATCATGAACTGATCACGTGGCTGATCATGCACTGTTAAGCTGGCTATAATACACTGATCTGGTGACTGATCATGCATTCTTCACGTGCCTGATCATACACTGATCACGTGGCTGATCTTGCACTGATCACGTGGCTGATAATGCACTGATCACTTGACTGATCATGCACTGATCACGTGTCTGATCATGCACTACTCACGTGACTGATCATGGACTGATCACGTGACTGATCATGCACTGATCACGGGCCTGTTCATGCACTGATCACGTGGCTGATCCTGCACTGATCACGAGGCTGATAATACACTGATCACGTGACTGAGCATGCACTGTTTACGTGGCTATCATGCACTGATCACGTGTCTCATCATGCATTAATCACGTGACTGATCATGCACTGATCTCGTTGCGTAACATGCACTGATCACATGACGGTGCATGAACTGATCACGTGAATATTATACACTGATCAAGTGACAGATCATGTACTAATCACGTGACTGATCATGCACTGATCACGTTACTATCATGCACTGATCACTTGACTGATCATGCACTGATCACGTGTCTGATCATGCACTACTCACGTGACTGATCATGAACTGATCACGTGACTGATCATGCACTGATCATGAGCCTGATCATGCACTGATCACGGGCCTGTTCATGCACTGATCACGTGGCTGATCCTGCACTGATCACGAGGCTGATCATACACTGATCACGTGACTGTGCATGCAATGATCACTTGGCTGATCATGTACTGATCACGTGGCTGATCATGCACTGATTTCCTGGCTATCATCCAATGATCACGTGAGTAATCATGCACTCTTCACGTGCATGATCATGCACTGATCACGTGTCTTAGCATGCACTAACCATGTTGCTGATCATGCAATGGTCAGGTGGCTATCATGCACTGTTTACCTGGATGATCATGCACTGATCACATGGCTGTAATACACTGACCACTTGACTGTGCATGCACTGAAAATATGGATGATCATACACTGATCACTTCACTGATCACGCACTGATCACATGACTGATCATGCAGTGATCACGTGGCTGATCATACACTGATCACGTGGGTGGTCATGAACTGATCACGTGGCTGATCATACACTGATCACATGAATGATCATGCACTAATCACGTTGTGGATCACGCACTGATCACGTGGCTGATCATACACTGATCACGTGGCTGATCTTGCACTTATCACGTGGCTGACCATACAGTGATTACATGAATGATCATGCACTAATCACGTTGTAGATTATGCACTGATCACATGACTGTGCATGTATTGATCCCGTGGCTGATCATGCAATGAACACGTGGCTGATCATACACTGATCACATTACTTATCATGCACTGTTCACGTGCCTGATCATTCACTGATCACGTGGCTGATAATGCACTGATCACGAAGCTGATCATACCCTGATCACATAACTGTGCATGCACTGATCACGTGGCTGATCATGCACTGATCATGTGGCTGATCATACACTGATCACGTGGCTGAACATACGCTGATCACGTGGCTGATCAGGCACTGATCACGTGGCTGATCATACTCTGAACATGAAGCTGAAAATACACTGATCACATGACTGCATGCACTGATCACATGGCTATCATGCACTGATCACGTGTTTATCATGCACTGATCACGTGACTGCGCATTAACTGAACACATACCTGTTCATGCACTGTTTACGTGGCTATCATGCACTGATCACGTGACTCATCATGCATTAATCACGTGACCGATCATGCACTGATCTCGTTGCGTATCATGCACTGATCACATGACGGTGCATGAACTGATCACGTGAATATTATACACTGATCAAGTGACAGATCATGTACTAATCACGTGACTGATCATGCACTGATCACGTTGCTATCATGCACTGATCACGTGGCTGATAATGCACTGATCACTTGACTGATCATGCACTGATCACGTGTCTGATCATGCACTACTCACGTGACTGATCATGCACTGATCACGTGACTGATCATGCACTGATCATGAGCCTGATCATGCACTGATCACGGGCCTGTTCATGCACTGATCACGTGTCTGATCCTGCACTGATCACGAGGCTGATCATACACTGATCACGTGACTGTGCATGCAATGTTCACTTGGCTGATCATGTACTCATCACGTGGCTGATCATGCACTGATTACCTGGCTATCATCCACTGATCACGTGAGTAATCATGCACTCTTCACGTGCATGATCATGCACTGATCACGTGTTTTAGCATGCACTAACCATGTTGCTGATCATGCATTGGTCAGGTGGCTATCATGCACTGTTTACCTGGCTGATCATGCACTGATCACATGGCTGTAATACACTGACCACTTGACTGTGCATGCACTGAAAATATGGATGATCATACACTGATCACTTCACTGATCACGCACTGATCACGTGACTGATCATGCACTGATCACGTGGCTGATCATGCACTGATCATGTGACTGAGCATGCACTGATCATGTAGCTGATCATGCACTGATCACGAAGTTGATCATACACTGATCATGTGACTGAGCATGCACTGATCACGTAGCTGATCATGCACTGATCACGAAGTTGATCATACACTGATCACGTGAGTGTGCATGCACTGATCACGCGGCCGATCATGCAATCATGACGTGGCTGATCATGCACTGATCACGTAGCTCTCATGCACTGATCACATGTGAATCATGCCCGGATCCAGTGGCTGATCCTGCACTGATCGCGTGACTGATCATGCAGTAATCACCTGGCTATCATGCCTAATCCCGTGGCTGATCATACACTGACCACGTGACTGATCATGCACTGATCACGTGGCTGATCATGCACTGATCTCGAAGCTGATCATACACTGATCACGTGACTGAGCATGCACTGATCACGTAGCTGATCACGCACTGATCACGAAGTTGATCATACACTGATCACGTGAGTGTGCATGCACTGATCACGCGGCCGATCATGCAATCATCACGTGGCTGATCATGCACTGATCACGTAGCTCTCATGCACTGATCACATGTCAATCATGCCCGGATCCAGTGGCTGATCCTGCACTGATCGCGTGACTGATCATGCAGTAATCACCTGGCTATCATGCCTAATCCCGTGGCTGATCATACACTGACCACGTGACTGATCATGCACTGATCACGTGGCTGATCATGCACTGATCACGAAGTTGATCATACACTGATCATGTGACTGAGCATGCACTGATCACGTAGCTGATCATGCACTGATCACAAAGTTGATCATACACTGATCACGTGAGTGTGCATGCACTGATCACGCGGCCGATCATGCAATCATCACGTGGCTATCATGCACTGATTACGTGGCTTATCATACATTAATCACGTAACTAAATATGCACTGATCACGAAGCCTATCATACGCTGATAATGGGACTGTGCATGCAGTAATCACGTGGATGATCATGCACTGACCACGTGACTGATCATGCACTGATCACGTGGCTGATCATGCTCTGATCTCGAAGCTGATCATACACTGATCACGTGAGTGTGCATGCAATGATCACATGGATGATCATGCACTGATCACGTGGCTGAACATGCTCTGATCCCGTGGGTGATCATGCACTTATCACGTGGCTTATCATACACTGATCACGTGGCTGATCATGCACTAATCACGTTGTGGATGATGCACTGATCACGTGGATGTTCATACACTGATCACATGACTGATCATGAACTAATCACGTTGTGGATCATGCACTGATCACGTGGCTGTTCTTGCACTTATCACGTGGCTGATCATACAGTGATTACATGACTGATCATGCACTAATCACGTTGTGGATCATGCACTGATCACATGAATGTGCATGCATTGATCATGTGGCTGATCATGCACTGATCACGTGGCTGATCATGCACTGATCACGAAGCTGATATTACACTGATCACAGGACTGTGCATGCACTGATCATGTGGCTGATCATGCACTGATCACGTGGCTGATCATACACTGATCACGTGGCTGATCATGCACTGATCACGTGGCTGATCATACTCTGATCACGTGGATGATCA
The DNA here is from genome assembly GCF_002263795.3 of Bos taurus. Taxonomy (NCBI): domain Eukaryota; kingdom Metazoa; phylum Chordata; class Mammalia; order Artiodactyla; family Bovidae; genus Bos; species Bos taurus. Next base: position 82,507 of record NW_020190428.1, read on the forward strand.
TAGACTGATCACGTGACTGCATATGCACTGATCACTTGACTGATCATGCACTGATCACGTGTCTGATCATGCACTACTCACGTGACTGATCATGCACTGATCACGTGACTGATCATGCACTGATCATGAGCCTGATCATGCACTGATCACGGGCCTGTTCATGCACTGATCACGTGGCTGATCCTGCACTGATCACGAGGCTGATCATACACTGATCACGTGACTGTGCATGCAATGATCACTTGGCTGATCATGTACTGATCACGTGGCTGATCATGCACTGATTACCTGGCTATCATCCACTGATCACGTGAGTAATCATGCACTCTTCACGTGCATGATCATGCACTGATCACGTGTCTTAGCATGCACTAACCATGTTGCTGATCATGCAATGGTCAGGTGGCTATCATGCACTGTTTACCTGGCTGATCATGCACTGATCACATGGCTGTAATACACTGACCACTTGACTGTGCATGCACTGAAAATATGGATGATCATACACTGATCACTTCACTGATCACGCACTGATCACGTGACTGATCATGCACTGATCACGTGGCTGATCATGCACTGATCATGTGACTGAGCATGCACTGATCATGTAGCTGATCATGCACTGATCACGAAGTTGATCATACACTGATCATGTGACTGAGCATGCACTGATCACGTAGCTGATCATGCACTGATCACGAAGTTGATCATACACTGATCACGTGAGTGTGCATGCACTGATCACGCGGCCGATCATGCAATCATCACGTGGCTGATCATGCACTGATCACGTAGCTCTCATGCACTGATCACATGTCAATCATGCCCGGATCCAGTGGCTGATCCTGCACTGATCGCGTGACTGATCATGCAGTAATCACCTGGCTATCATGCCGAATCCCGTGGCTGATCATACACTGACCACGTGACTGATCATGCACTGATCACGTGGCTGATCATGCACTGATCTCGAAGCTGATCATACACTGATCACGTGACTGAGCATGCACTGATCACGAAGCTGATCATGCACTGATCACGAAGTTGATCATACACTGATCACGTGAGTGTGCATGCACTGATCACGCGGCCGATCATGCAATCATCACGTGGCTGATCATGCACTGATCACGTAGCTCTCATGCACTGATCACATGTCAATCATGCCCGGATCCAGTGGCTGATCCTGCACTGATCGCGTGACTGATCATGCAGTAATCACCTGGCTATCATGCCTAATCCCGTGGCTGATCATACACTGACCACGTGACTCATCATGCACTGATCACGTGGCTGATCATGCACTGATCACGAAGTTGATCATACACTGATCATGTGACTGAGCATGCACTGATCACGTAGCTGATCATGCACTGATCACGAAGTTGATCATACACTGATCACGTGAGGTTGCATGCACTGATCACGCGGCCGATCATGCAATCATCACGTGGCTATCATGCACTGATTACGTGCCTTATCATACATTAATCACGTAACTAAATATGCACTGATCACGAAGCCTATCATACACTGATAATGGGACTGTGCATGCAGTAATCACGTGGATGATCATGCACTGACCACGTGACTGATCATGCACTGATCACGTGGCTGATCATGCACTGATCTCGAAGCTGATCATACACTGATCACGTGAGTGTGCATGCAATGATCACATGGATGATCATGCACTGATCACGTGGCTGAACATGCTCTGATCCCGTGGGTGATCATGCACTTATCACGTGGCTTATCATACACTGATCACGTGGCTGATCATGCACTAATCACGTTGTGGATGATGCACTGATCACGTGGCTGTTCATACACTGATCACATGACTGATCATGAACTAATCACGTTGTGGATCATGCACTGATCACGTGGCTGTTCTTGCACTTATCACGTGGCTGATCATACAGTGATTACATGACTGATCATGCACTAATCACGTTGTGGATCATGCACTGATCACAAGAATGTGCATGCATTGATCATGTGGCTGATCATGCACTGATCACGTGGCTGATCATGCACTGATCACGAAGTTGATCATACACTGATCACGTGAGTGTGCATGCACTGATCATGTGGCAGATCATGCAATGATCACGTGGCTGTTCATGCACTGATCACGTAGCTCTCATGCACTGATCACATGTCAATCATGCCCGGATCCCGTGGCTGATCATGCACTGATCGCGTGGCTGGTCATACACTGACCACGTGACTGATCATGCACTGATCACGTGGCTGATCATGCACTGATCTCGAAGCTGATCATACACTGATCACGTGAGTGTGCATGCAATGATCACATTGCTGATCATGCACTGATCACGTGGCTGAACATGCTCTGATCCCGTGGGTGATTATGCACTTAACACGTGGCTTATCATACACTGATCACGTGGCTGATCATGCACTAATCACGTTGTGGATGATGCACTGGTCACGTGGCTGATCATACACTGATCACATGACTGATCATGCACTAATCACGTTGTGGATCATGCACTTATCACGTGGCTGATAATACACTGATTACGTGGCTGATCATACACTGATCACGTGGCTGATCATGCACTGATCACGTGGCTGATCATACTCTGATTACGTGGATGATCATACACTGATTACGTGGCTGATCATACACTGATCACGTGGCTGATCATGCACTGATCACGTGGCTGATCATACTCTGATCACGTGGATGATCATACACTGATCACGTGACTGCATATGCACTGATCACGTGACTGATCAGGCACTGATCACGTGGCTATCATGCACTGATTACGTGGCTTATCATACATTAATCACATAACTAAATATGCACTGATCACGAAGCCTATCATACACTGATAATGTGACTGTGCATGCACTAATCACGTGGATGATCATGCACTGATCACGTGGCTGAGCATACAGTGATCACGTGACTGTGCATGAACTGATCACTTGGCTGATCATGCACTGATCACGTGACTGCACATGCACTGATCACGTGACTGCACATGAACTGATCACGTGGCTGACCATACTGTGATCAAGTGGCTGATAATGCACTGATTACGTGGCTGATCATGCACAGATCACGTAGCTATCATGTGCCGATCACATGGCGATCATGCCCTGATCCCGTGGCTGATCATACACTGATCGCGTGACTGATCATGCACTAGTCACTTGGCTATCATGAACTGATCAGGTGGCTGATATGCACTGATCACGTGGCTGATATGCACTGATCACGTGGCTGATCATGCACTGATCACGAAGCTGATCATGCACTGATCACAAAGGTGATCATACACTGATCACGTGGCTGATCATGCAATGATCACGTGGCTGATCATGCACTGATCACGTGGGGGATCATGAACTGATCACGTGGCTGCTCATACACTGATCACGTGGCTGATACTGCACTAATCACGTTGTGGATGATGCACTGATTACGTGGCTGAGCATACACTGATCACGTGGCTGATCTTGCACTTATCACGTGGCTGATCATACAGAGATTACATGACTTATTATGCACTAATCACGTTGTGGATCATGCACTGATCACGTGACTGTTCATGCACTAGTCACGTGGCTATCATGCACTGATCACATGGCTGAACATACACTGATCACGTGACTGATCATGCACTGATCACGTGCCTGATCATGCACTGATTGCGTAACTTAGCATGCAGTTATCTCGTGTCTGAATTGTGCTTATCATGTGACTAATCAAGAACTGATCATGTGGCTGTAATGCACTGATCACTTGCCTGTGAACACACTGAAAATATGGATGATCATACACTGATCACTTCACAGATCACGCACTGATCACGTGACTAATCATGCACTGATCACGTGGCTGATCATGCACTGATAACGTGGCTGATCATGCACTGGTCACGAAGCTGATCATACTCTGATCACGTGAGTGTGCATGCACTGATCACGTGGGTGATCATGAACTGATCACGTGTCTTATCATACACTGCTCACGTGGCTGATCATGCACTAATTACGTTGTGGATGATGCACTGATCACGTGGCTGATCATACACTGATCACGTGGGTCATCATGAACTGATCACGTGGCTGATCATACACTGATCACATGAATGATCATGCACTAATCACGTTGTGGATCATGCACTGATCATGTGGATGATTATACACTGATCACGTGACTGATCATGCACTGATCATGTGTCTGATCATGCACTGATAAAGTGGTTGATCATGCACTGATCACGTGGCTGAGCATACAGTGATTACATGACTGATCATGCACTAATCACGTTGTGGATCCTGCACTGATCACGTGACTGATCATGCACTAGTCACGTGGCTATCATGCACTGATCACGTGGCTGATCATACACTGATCACGTGCCTGATCATGCACTGATCACGTGCGTGATCATGCACTGATTGCGTAACTTAGCATGCAGTGATCTCGTGTCTGAATTGTGCTGATCATGTGACTAATCAAGAACTGATCACGTGGCTATAATGCACTGATCACGTGACTGGGCACGCAGTGAAAATATGGATGACCATACACTGATCACGTCACTGATCACGCACTGATCACGTGACTGATCATGCACTGATCACGTGGCTGATCCTGCACTGATCACGAAGCTGATCATACTCTGATCACGTGAGTGTGCATGCACTGATCACGTGGCTGATCATGCACTGATCACGTGGCTGATCATGCACTGATCACGAAGCTGATCATAGTCTGATCACGTGAGTGTGCATGCACTGATCACGCGGCTGATCATGCACTGATCACGTGGCTGATCATGCACTGATCACGTGGGTGATCATGAACTGATCACGTGGCTGATCATACACTGATCACCTGAATGATCATGCACTAATCACGTTGTGGATCATGCACTGATCACGTGGCTGATCAGGCACTGATCACGTGGCTGATCATACTCCAATCACGTGAGTGTGCATGCACTGCTCACGTGGCTGATCATTCACTAATCACGTTGTGGATGATGCACTGATCACGTGGCTGATCATACACTGATCACGTGGCTGATCATGAACTGATCACGTGGCTGATCATACACTGATCATCTGAATGATCATGCACTAATCACGTTGTGGATCATGCACTGATCACGTGGCTGATCAGGCACTGATCACGTGGCTGATCATACTCCAATCACGTGAGTGTGCATGCACTGATCACGTGGCTGATCATGCACTGATCATGTGGCTGATCATACACTGGTCCCGTGGCTGAACATACTCTGATCACGTGGCTGATCAGGCACTGATCACGTGGCTGATCATACTCTGAACACGAAGCTGAAAATACACTGATCACGTGACTGCATGCACTGATCACATGGCTATCATGCACTGATCACGTTTTTATCATGCACTGATCACGTGACTGCGCATTAACTGAACACATACCTGTTCATGCACTGTTTACGTGGCTATCATGCACTGATCACGTGGATGATCATGCATTGGTCATGTGGCTGATCATGCACTGATCACGTTGCGTATCATGCACTGATCACATGACGGCGCATGAACTGATCACGTGGATATTATACACTGATCAAGTGACAAATCATGCGCTACTCACGTGACTGATCATGCACTGATCACGTGGCTATCATGCACTGTTAAGCTGGCTATAATACACTGATCTCGTGACTGATCATGCATTCTTCACGTGCCTGATCATGCACTGATCACGTGGCTGATCTTGCACTGATCACGTGGCTGATAATGCACTGATCACTTGACTGATCATGCACTGATCACGTGTCTGATCATGCACTACTCTCGTGACTGATCATTGACTGATCACGTGACTGATCATGCACTGATCATGAGCCTGATCATGCACTGATCACAGGCCTGTTCATGCACTGATCACATGGCTGATCCTGCACTGATCACGAGGCTGATAATACACTGATAACGTGACTGTGCATGCAATGATCATTTGGCTGATCATGTACTGATCACGTGGCTGATCATGCACTGATCACGTGACTGATTATGCACTGATCACATAGCTATCATGCACTGATCACATGACTTCGCATGCCATGATCACGTGACTGATCATGCACTGATCACGTGGCTATCATGCACTGATAATGTGGCTTATCATACATTGATCACCTAAATAATTCTGCACTGTTCACGTGGCAATCTTGCTCTGATCACGTGGTTGATCAGGCACTGATCACTTAGCTATCATGCACTGATCACATGACTGCGCAAGAACTGATCACTTAGATATCATAGACAGGACACGTGACAGATCATGCACTGATCACGTGACTGATCATGCACTGATCTGGTGGCTATCATGCATTGATCACGTGGTTGGTCATACACTGATCACGTGACTGATCATGCACTGATCACCTGGCTATCATGCACTAATCACGTAGCTGATCTGGAACAGATCACGTGACTAATCATGCAGTGATCACGTCGCTATCATGCACTGATCTCGAGATTGCGCATGCACTGATCATATGGATGATCACACACTGATCACGTGACAGATCATGCACTGAACACGTGACTTATCATGCACTGATCACGTGACTGCACATGCACTGATCATGTGACTGAGCATGCACTGATCACGTAGCTGATCATGCACTGATCACGAAGTTGATCATACACTGATCACGTGAGTGTGCATGCACTGATCACGTGGCAGATCATGCAATGATCACGTGGCTGTTCATGCACTGATCACGTAGCTCTCATGCACTGATCACATGTCAATCATGCCCGGATCCCGTGGCTGATCATGCACTGATCGCGTGGCTGATCATGCACTAATCACGTTGTGGATGATGCACTGATCACGTGGCTGAGCATACACTGATCACGTGGCTGATCTTGCACTTATCACGTGGCTGATCATACAGAGATTACATGACTGATCATGCTCTAATCACGTTGTGGATCATGCACTGATCACGTGACTGATCATGCACTAATCACGTGGCAATCATGCACTGATCACATGGCTGAACATACACTGATCACGTGACTGATCATGCACGGATCATGTGCCTGATCATGCACTGATTGCGTAAATTAGCATGCAGTTATGTCGTGTCTGAATTGTGCTTATCATGTAACTAATCAAGAACTGATCATGTGGCTGAAATGCACTGATCACGTGACTGTGCACACACTGAAAATATGGATGATCATACACTGATCACTTCACTGATCACGCACTGATCACGTGACTGATCATGCACTGATCACGTGGATGATCATGAACTGATCACGTGGCTGATAATACACTGCTCACGTGGCTGATCATGCACTAATTACTTTGTGGATGATGCACTGATCACGTGGCTGATCATACACTGATCACGTGGATGATCATGAACTGATCACGTGGCTGATCATACACTGATCACGTGGCTGATCTTGCACTTATCACGTGGCTGATCATACAGTGATTACATGAATGACCATGCACTAATCACATTGTAGATTATGCACTGATCACATGACTGTGCATGTATTGATCACGTGGCTGATCATGCAATGAACACGTGGCTGATCATACACTGATCACATTACTGATCATGCACTGTTGACGTGCCTGATCATTCACTGATCACGTGGCTGATCATGCACTGATCACGAAGCTGATCCTACCCTGATCACATAACTGTGCATTCACTGATCACGTGGCTGAACATGCACTGATCATGTGGCTGATCATACACTGATCACGTGGCTGAACATACTCTGATCACGTGGCTGATCAGGCACTGATCACGTGGCTGATCATACTCTGAACATGAAGCTGAAAATACACTGATCACATAACTGCATGCACTGATCACATGGCTATCATGCACTGATCACGTGTTTATCATGCACTGATCACGTGACTGCGCATTAACTGAACACATACCTGTTCATGCACTGTTTACGTGGCTATCATGCACTGATCACGTGTCTCATCATGCATTAATCACGTGACTGAGCATGCACTGATCTCGTTGCGTATCATGCACTGATCACATGACGGTGCATGAACTGATCACGTGAATATTATACACTGATCAAGTGACAGATCATGTACTAATCACGTGACTGATCATGCACTGATCACGTGGCTATCATGCACTGATCACGTGGCTGATAATGCACTGATCACTTGACTGATCATGCACTGATCACGTGTCTGATCATGCACTACTCACGTGACTGATCATGGACTGATCACGTGCCTGATCATGCACTGATCACGGGCCCTATCATGCACTGATCACGGGCCTGTTCATGCACTGATCACGTGGCTGATCCTGCACTGATCACGAGGCTGATCATACACTGATCACGTGACTGTGCATGCAATGATCACTTGGCTGTTCATGTACTGATCACGTGGCTGATCATGCACTGACAACCTGGCTATCATCCACTGATCACGTGAGTGATCATGCACTCTTCACGTGCATGATCATGCACTGATCACGTGTCTTAGCATGCACTAACCATGTTGCTGATCATGCAATGGTCAGGTGGCTATCATGCACTGTTTACCTGGCTGATCATGCACTGATCACATGGCTGTAATACACTGACCACTTGACTGTGCATGCACTGATCATGTGGATGATTATACACTGATCACGTGACTGATCATGCACTGATCATGTGTCTGATCATGCACTGATAAAGTGGTTGATAATGCACTGATCACGTGGCTGAGCATACAGTGATTACATGACTGATCATGCACTAATCACGTTGTGGATCCTGCACTGATCACGTGACTGATCATGCACTAGTCACGTGGCTATCATGCACTGATCATGTGCCTGATCATGCACTGATTGCGTAAATTAGCATGCAGTGATCTCGTGTCTGAATTGTGCTGATCATGTGACTAATCAAGAACTGATCACGTGGCTATAATGCACTGATCACGTGACTGGGAACGCATTGAAAATATGGATGACCATACACTGATCACGTCACTGATCACGCACTGATCACGTGACTGATCATGCACTGATCACGTGGCTGATCCTGCACTGATCTCGAAGCTGATCATACTCTGATCACGTGAGTGTGCATGCACTGTTCACGTGGCTGATCATACTGTGATCAAGTGGCTGATAATGCACTGATTACGTGGCTGATCATGCACAGATCACGTAGCTATCATGTGCCGATCACATGGCGATCATGCCCTGATCCCGTGGCTGATCATGCACTGATCGCGTGACTGATCATGCACTAGTCACTTGGCTATCATGAACTGATCAGGTGGCTGATATGCACTGATCACGTGGCTGATATGCACTGATCACGTGGCTCATCATGCACTGATCACGAAGCTGATCATGCACTGATCACGTGGCTGATCATGCACTAATCACGTTGTGGATGATGCACTGATCACGTGGCTGAGCATACACTGATCACGTGGCTATCATACACTGATCACGTGGCTGATCATTCACTAGTCACTTGGCTATCATACACTGATCACGTGGCTGATCATGCAATGATCACGTGGCTGATCATGCACTGATCACGTGGGGGATCATGAACTGATCACGTGGCTGCTCATACACTGATCACGTGGCTGATCATGCACTAATCATGTTGTGGATGATGCACTGATCACGTGGCTGAGCATACACTGATCACGTGGCTGATCTTGCACTTATCACGTGGCTGATCATACAGAGATTACATGACTGATCATGCACTAATCACGTTGTGGATCATGCACTGATCACGTGACTGATCATGCACTAATCACGTGGCAATCATGCACTGATCACATGGCTGAACATACACTGATCACGTGACTGATCATGCACTGATCACGTGCCTGATAATGCACTGATTGCGTAACTTAGCATGCAGTTATCTCGTGTCTGAATTGTGCTTATCATGTGACTAATCAAGAACTGATCATGTGGCTGTAATGCACTGATCACGTGCCTGTGAACACACTGAAAATATGGATGATCATACACTGATCACTTCACTGATCACGCACTGATCACGTGACTAATCATGCACTGATCACGTGGCTGATCATGCACTGATTACGTGGCTGATCATGCACTGGTCACGAAGCTGATCATACTCTGATCACGTGAGTGTGCATGCACTGATCACGTGGGTGATCATGAACTGATCACGTGTCTTATCATACACTGCTCACGTGGCTGATCATGCACTAATTACGTTGTGGATGATGCACTGATCACGTGGCTGATCATACACTGATCACATGAATGATCATCCACTAATCACGTTGTGGATCATGCACTGATCATGTGGATGATTATACACTGATCACGTGACTGATCATGCACTGATCATGTGTCTGATCATGCACTGATAAAGTGGTTGATCATGCACTGATCACGTGGCTGAGCATACATTGATTACATGACTGATCATGCACTAATCACGTTGTGGATCCTGCACTGATCACGTGAATGATCATGCACTAGTCACGTGGCTATCATGCACTGATCACGTGGCTGATCATACACTGATCACGTGCCTCATCATGCACTGATCACGTGCGTGATCATGCACTGATTGCGTAACTTAGCATGCAGTGATCTCGTGTCTGAATTGTGCTGATCATGTGACTAATCAAGAACTGATCACGTGGCTATAATGCACTGATCACGTGACTGGGCACGCAGTGAAAATATGGATGACCATACACTGATCACGTCACTGATCACGCACTGATCACGTGACTGATCATGCACTGATCACGTGGCTGATCCTGCACTGATCACGAAGCTGATCATACTCTGATCACGTGAGTGTGCATGCACTGATCACGTGGCTGATCATGCACTGATCACGTGTCTGATCATGCACTGATCACGTGACTGATCATGAACTGATCACGTGGCTGATCCTGCACTGATCACGAAGCTGATCATAGTCTGATCACGTGAGTGTGCATGCACTGATCACGTGGCTGATCATGCACTGATCACGTGGCTGATCATACTCCAATCACGTGAGTGTGCATGCACTGCTCACGTGGCTGATCATGCACTAATCACGTTGTGGATGATGCACTGATCACGTGGCTGATCATACACTGATCACGTGGCTGATCATGAACTAATCACGTGGCTGATCATACACTGATCACCTGAATGATCATGCACTAATCACGTTGTGGATCATGCACTGATCACGTGGCTGATCAGGCACTGATCACGTGGCTGATCATACTCCAATCACGTGAGTGTGCATGCACTGATCACGTGGCTGATCATGCACTAATCACGTTGTGGATGATGCACTGATCACGTGGCTGTTCATACACTGATCACATGACTGATCATGAACTAATCACGTTGTGGATCATGCACTGATCACGTGGCTGTTCTTGCACTTATCACGTGGCTGATCATACAGTGATTACATGACTGATCATGCACTAATCACGTTGTGGATCATGCACTGATCACATGAATGTGCATGCATTGATCATGTGGCTGATCATGCACTGATCACGTGGCTGATCATGCACTGATCACGAAGCTGGTATTACACTGATCACAGGACTGTGCATGCACTGATCATGTGGCTGATCATGCACTGATCATGTGGCTGATGATACACTGATCACGTGGCTGATCAGGCACTGATCACGTGGCTGATCGTACTCTGAACACGAAGCTGAAAATACACTGATCACGAGACTGCATGCACTGATCACTTGACTGCGCATGCACTGATCACGTGGATGATAATACGCTGATCACTTGACTGCTTATGCACTAAAAAAATGGCTGATCATGCACTGATCACATGACTGATCATGCACTGATCACTTGACTGATCACGCACTGATTAATCATGTGCTGGTCACGTGGCTATCATGCACTGATCACTTGGCTGATCATACACTGATCACGTGACAGATCATGCATAGATCACGTGATTGATCATGCACTGATCACTTGGATTTCATACACTGATCACGTGGTTGATCATACACTGTTCACGTGTCTGACCATGCACTGATCACGTGGCTGATCATGACCTGATCAAGTGGCTATCATGCATTGATCACGTGACTGATCATGCACTGGTCACGTGACTGATCATGACCTGATCAAGTGGCTATCATGCACTGATCACGTGGCTGATCATGCAATGATCATGAAGCTACCATGTACCGGTCACGTGACCGATCATACACCCATATGGTGACTGATCATGCACTGATCACGTGGCTATATTGCACTGTTAACATGGCTGATCATACACTAATCACCTGCCTGGTCATGCACAGATCAGGTGACTAAACATGAACTGATTACGGAGCTATCATGTACTGATCACCTGGCTGATCATGCACTGATTAATCATGTGCTGGTCACGTGGCTATCATGCACTGATCACTTGGCTGATCATACACTGATCACGTGACTGATCATGCATAGATCACGTGACTATCATGCACTGATCACTTGATTGTGCATGCAGTAATCACGTGGATGATCACGCATTTATCACGTGGCTGATCATGCACTAATCACATGGCGGAACATGAACTGATCACGTGACTTAGCATGCAGTGATCTCGTGTCTGAATGGTGCAGATCATGTGACTAATCAAGAACTGATCACGTGGCTATAATGCACTGATCACGTGACTGCGCATGCACTGATCTTGTGGGTGATAATACACTGATGACGTTACTGATCAGGCACTGATCACGTGACTGATCATTCACTGATCACGTGGCTATTATGCACTGATCACGGGACTGCACATGCAGTGTTCACGTAATTGTAGACAATGATCACGTGGCTATCATGCACTGATCACGTGTCTATCATGCACTGAACACGTGGCTGATCAAACACTGATCACGTGGCTGATCATGCACTGATCACGTGGTTGATCATGCACTAATCACTTTGTGAATCATGCACTGATTCATGGTGGATCATACACTGATCACATGACTGATCATGCACTGATCACGTGCCTGATCATGCACTGATCCCGTGGCTGATCATGCACTGATCACTTTGCAGATCATGCACTCATCACGTGGCTGATCATACACTGATCACGTGGCTGATCATGCACAAATCCCATTGCATATCATGCTCTGATCAGGTTGCTATCATGTACTGATCACGTGGCTGATCATACAGTGATCACGTGACTGACCATGCACTGATTACGTGGCTATCATGCACTGATCACGTGGCTGATCATGCAATGTTAACCTGAGTATAATACACTGATCTCGTGACTTATCATGCATTCTTCACGTGCCTGATCATGCACTGATCACGTGGCTGATCTTGCACTGATCACGTGGCTGATAATGCACTGATCACTTGACTGATCATGCACTGATCACGGGCCTGTTCATGCACTGATCACGTGACTGATCATGCACTGATCATGAGCCTGATCATGCACTGATCACGGGCCTGTTCATGCACTGATCACGTGGCTGATCCTGCACTGATCACGAGGCTGATCATACACTGATCACGTGACTGTGCATGCAATGATCACTTGGCTGATCATGCACTGATCACGTGACTGATTATGCACTGATCACATAGCTATCATGCACTGATCACATGACTTCACGTGCCATGATCACGTGACTGATCATGCACTGATCACGTGGCTATCATTCACTGATAATGTGGCTTATCATACATTGATCACCTAAATAATCATGCACTGATCACGTGGTGATCTTGCTCTGATCACGTGGTTGATCAGGCACTGATCACTTAGCTATCATGCACTGATCACATGACTGCGCAAGAACTGATCACTTAGATATCATAGACAGGACACGTGACAGATCATGCACTGATCACGTGACTGATCATGCCCTGATCTGGTGGCTATCATGCATTGATCACGTGGTTGATCATACACTGATCACGTGATTGATCATGCACTGATCACCTGGCTATCATGCACTAATCACGTAGCTGATCTGGAACAGATCTCGTGACTAATCATGCAGTGATCACGTCGCTATCATGCCCTGATCTCGAGATTGCGCACGCACTGATCATATGGATGATCACACACTGATCACGTGACAGATCATGCACTGAACACGTGACTTATCATACACTGATCACGTGAGTGTGCATGCATTGATCACGTGGCTGATCATGCACTGATCACGTAGCTCTCATGCACTGATCACATGTCAATCATGCCCGGATCCCGTGGCTGATCATGCACTGATCGCCTGACTTATCATGCACTAGTCACCTGGCTATCATGCCTAATCCCGTGGCTGATCATACACTGACCACGTGACTGATCATGCACTGATCACGTGGCTGATCATACACTGATCACGTGAGTGTGCATGCAATGATCACATGGCTGATCATGCACTGATCACGTGGCTGAACATGCTCTGATCCCGTGGGTGATCATGCACTTATCACGTGGCTTATCATACACTGATCACGTGGCTGATCATGCACTAATCACATTGTGGATGATGCACTGGTCACGTGGCTGATAATACACTGATTACGTGGCTGATAATACACTGATCACGTGGCTGATCATGCACTGATCACGTGGCTGATCATACTCTGATTACGTGGATGATCATACACTGATCACGTGGCTGATCATGCACTGATCACGTGGCTGATCATGCACTGATCACGTGGCTGATCATACTCTGATCACGTGACTGCATATGCACTGATCACGAAGCCTATCATACACTGATAATGTGACTGTGCATGCACTAATCACGTGGATGATCATGCACTGATCACGTGGCTGAGCATACAGTGATCACGTGACTGTGCATGAACTGATCACTTGGCTGATCATGCACTGATCACGTGACTGCACATGCACTGATCACGTGGCTGATCATACTGTGATCAAGTGGCTGATAATGCACTGATTACGTGGCTGATCAGGCACAGATCACGTAGCTATCATGTGCCGATCACATGGCGATCATGCCCTGATCCCGTGGCTGATCATGCACTGATCGCCTGACTGATCATGCACTAGTCACTTGGCTATCATGCACTGATCAGGTGGCTGATATGCACTGATCACGTGGCTGATATGCACTGATCACGTGGCTGATCATGCACTGATCACGAAGCTGATCATGCAATGATCACGTGGCTGATCATACACTGATCAAGTGGTCATCATGCAATGATCACGTGGCTGATCATGCACTGATCACGTGGGGTATCATGAACTGATCACGTGGCTGCTAATACACTGATCACTTTGATGATCATGCACTAATCACGTTGAAGATGATGCACTGATCACGTGGCTGAGCATACACTGATCACGTGGCTGATCTTGCACTTATCACGTGGCTGATCATAAAGAGATTACATGACTGATCATGCACTAATCACGTTGTGGATCATGCACTGATCACGTGACTGATCATGCACTAATCACGTGGCAATCATGCACTGATCACATGGCTGAACATACACTGATCACGTGACTGATCATGCACGGATCATGTGCCTGATCATGCACTGATTGCGTAAATTAGCATGCAGTTATGTCGTGTCTGAATTGTGCTTATCATGTGACTAATCAAGAACTGATCATGTGGCTGAAATGCACTGATCACGTGACTGTGCACACACTGAAAATATGGATGATCATACACTGATCACTTCACTGATCATGCACTGATCACGTTACTGATCATGCACTGATCACGTGGATGATCATGAACTGATCACGTGGCTGATCATACACTGCTCACGTGGCTGATCATGCACTAATTACTTTGTGGATGATGCACTGATCACGTGGCTGATCATACACTGATCACGTGGGTGATCATGAACTGATCACGTGGCTGATCATACACTGATCACGTGGCTGATCTTGCACTTATCACGTGGCTGATCATACAGTGATTACATGAATGACCATGCACTAATCACGTTGTAGATTATGCACTGATCACATGACTGTGCATGTATTGATCACGTGGCTGATCATGCAATGAACACGTGGCTGATCATACACTGATCACATTACTGATCATGCACTGTTTCACGTGCCTGATCATTCACTGATCACGTGGCTGATCATGCATTGATCACGAAGCTGATCCTACCCTGATCACATAACTGTGCATTCACTGATCACGTGGCTGAACATGCACTGATCATGTGGCTGATCATACACTGATCACGTGGCTGAACATACTCTGATCACGTGGCTGATCAGGCACTGATCACGTGGCTGATCATACTCTGAACATGAAGCTGAAAATACACTGATCACGTGACTGCATGCACTGATCACATGGCTATCATGCACTGATCACGTGTTTATCATGCACTGATCACGTGACTGGTCATTAACTGAACACATACCTGTTCATGCACTGTTTACGTGGCTATCATGCACTGATCACGTGGCTCATCATGCATTAATCACGTGACTGAGCATGCACTGATCTCGTTGCGTATCATGCACTGATCACATGACGGTGCATGAATTGATCACGTGAATATTATACACTGATCAAGTGACAGATCATGTACTAATCACGTGACTGATCATGCACTGATCACGTGGCTATCATGCACTGATCACGTGGCTGATAATGCACTGATCACTTGACTGATCATGCACTGATCACTTGCCTGATCATGCACTACTCACGTGACTGATCATGGACTGATCACGTGCCTGATCATGCACTGATCATGGGCCTGATCATGCACTGATCACGGGCCTGTTCATGCACTGATCACGTGGCTGATCCTGCACTGATCACGAGGCTGATCATACACTGATCACGTGACTGTGCATGCAATGATCACTTGGCTGATCATGTACTGATCACGTGGCTGATAATGCACTGATAACCTGGCTATCATCCACTGATCACGTGAGTGATCATGCACTCTTCACGTGCATGATCATGCACTGATCACGTGTCTTAGCATGCACTAACCATGTTGCTGATCATGCAATGGTCAGGTGGCTATCATGCACTGTTTACCTGGCTGATCATGCACTGATCACATGGCTGTAATACACTGACCACTTGACTGTGCATGCACTGATCATGTGGATGATTATACACTGATCACGTGACTGATCATGCACTGATCATGTGTCTGATCATGCAGCGATAAAGTGGTTGAATATGCACTGATCACGTGGCTGAGCATACAGTGATTACATGACTGATCATGCACTAATCACGTTGTGGATCATACACTGATCACGTGCCTGATCATGCACTGATCCCGTGCCTGATCATGCACTGATTGCGTAACTTAGCATGCAGTGATCTCGTGTCTGAATTGTGCTGATCATGTGACTAATCAAGAACTGATCATGTGGCTATAATGCACTGATCACGTGACTGGGCACGCACTGAAAATATGGATGAGCATACACTGATCACGTCACTGATCATGCCCTGATCACGTGGCTGAACCTGCACTGATCACGAAGCTGATCATAGTCTGATCACGTGAGTGTGCATGCACTGATCACGTGGCTGATCATGCACTGATCACGTGGCTGATCATGCACTGATCACGTGGGTGATCATGAACTGATCACGTGGCTTATCATACACTGCTCACGTGGCTGATCATGCACTAATCACGTTGTGGATGATGCACTGATCACGTGGCTGATCATACACTGATCACGTGGGTGATCATGAACTGATCACGTGGCTGAACATACACTGATCACCTGAATGATCATGCACTAATCACGTTGTGGATCATGCACTGATCACGTGGCTGATCAGGCACTGATCACGTGGCTGATCATACTCCAATCACGTGAGTGTGCATGCACTGATCACGTGGCTGATCATGCACTAATCACGTTGTGGATCATGCACTGATCACGTGGCTGTTCTTGCACTTATCACGTGGCTGATCATACTGTGATTACATGACTGATCATGCACTAATGACGTTGTGGATCATGCACTGATCACATGAATGTGCATGCATTGATCATGTGGCTGATCATGCCCTGATCACGTGGCTGATCATGCACTGATCACGAAGCTGATCATACACTGATCACAGGACTGTGCATGCACTGATCATGTGGCTGATCATGCACTTATCACGTGGGTGATCATGAACTGATCACGTGGCTTATCATACACTGCTCACGTGGCTGATCATGCACTAATCACGTTGTGGATGATTCACTGATCACGTGGCTGATCATACACTGATCACGTGGGTGATCATGAACTGATCACGTGGCTGATCATACACTGATCACAGGACTGTGCATGCACTGATCATGTGGCTGATCATGCACTGATCATGTGGCTGATGATACACTGATCACGTGGCTGATCAGGCACTGATTACGTGGCTGATCGTACTCTGAACACGAAGCTGAAAATACACTGATCACGAGACTGCATGCACTGATCACTTGACTGAGCATGCACTGATTACGTGGATGATAATACGCTGATCACTTGACTGCTTATGCACTAAAACAATGGCTGATCATGCACTGATCACATGACTGATCATGCACTGATCACTTGACTGATCACGCACTGATTAATCATGTGCTGGTCACGTGGCTATCATGCACTGATCACTTGGCTGATCATACACTGATCACGTGACTATCATGCACTGATCACTTCATTGTGCATGCAGTAATCACGTGGATGATCACGCATTTATCACGTGGCTGATCATTCACTAATCACATGGCGGAACATGAACTGATCACGTGACTTAGCATGCAGTGATCTCGTGTCTGAATGGTGCTGATCATGTGACTAATCAACAACTGATCACGTGGCTATAATGCACTGATCACGTGACTGCGCATGCACTGATTTTGTGGATGATAATACACTGATGACGTTACTGATCAGGCACTGATCACGTGACTGATCATTCACTGATCACGTGGTTATTATGCACTGATCATGGGACTGCACATACAGTGTTCACGTAATTGTAGACAATGATCACGTGGCTATCATGCACTGATCACGTGTCTATCATGCACTGAACACGTGGCTGAACAAACACTGATCACGTGGCTGATCATGCACTGATCACGTGGCTGATCATACTCTGATTACGTGGATGATCATACACTGATTACGTGGCTGATCATACACTGATCACGTGCCTGATCATGCACTGATCACGTGGCTGATCATGCACTGATCACGTGGCTGATCATACTCTGATTACGTGGATGATCATACACTGATTACGTGGCTGATCATACACTGATCACGTGGCTGATCATGCACTGATCACGTGGCTGATCATACTCTGATCACGTGGATGATCATACACTGATCACGTGACTGCATATGCACTGATCACGTGACTGAACAGGCACTGATCACGTGGCTATCATGCACTGATTTCGTGGCTTATCATACATTAATCACGTAACTAAATATGCACTGATCACGAAGCCTATCATACACTGATAATGTGACTGTGCATGCACTAATCACGTGGATGATCATGCACTGATCACGTGGCTGAGCATACAGTGATCACGTGACTGTGCATGAACTGATCACTTGGCTGATCATGCACTGATCACGTGACTGCACATGCACTGATCACGTGGCTCATCATACTGTGATCAAGTGGCTGATAATGCACTGATTACGTGGCTGATCATGCACAGATCACGTAGCTATCATGTGCCGATCACATGGCGATCATGCCCTGATCCCGTGGCTGATCATGCACTGATCGCCTGACTGATCATGCACTAGTCACTTGGCTATCATGCACTGATCAGGTGGCTGATATGCACTGATCACGTGGCTGATATGCACTGATCACGTGGCTGGTCATGCACTGATCACGAAGCTGATCATGCAATGATCACGTGGCTGATCATACACTGATCAAGTGGCTGATCATGCAATGATCACGTGGCTGATCATGCACTGATCACGTGGGGGATCATGAACTGATCACGTGGCTGCTCATACACTGATCACGTGGTTGATCATGCACTAATCACGTTGTGGATGATGCACTGATCACGTGGCTGAGCATACACTGATCACGTGGCTGATCTTGCACTTATCACGTGGCTGATCATACAGAGATTACATGACTGATCATGCACTAATCACGTTGTGTATCATGCACTGATCACGTGACTGTTCATGCACTAGTCACGTGGCTATCATGAACTGATCACATGGCTGAACATACACTGATCACGTGACTGATCATGCACTGATCACGTGCCTGATCATGCACTGATTGCGTAACTTAGCATGCAGTTATCTCGTGTCTGAATTGTGCTTATCATGTAACTAATCAAGAACTGATCATGTGGCTGAAATGCACTGATCACGTGACTGTGCACACACTGAAAATATGGATGATCATACACTGATCACTTCACTGATCACGCACTGATCACGTGACTGATCATGCACTGATCACGTGGATGATCATGAACTGATCACCTGGCTGATCATACACTGCTCACGTGGCTGATCATGCACTAATTACTTTGTGGATGATGCACTGATCACGTGGCTGATCATACACTGATCACGTGGCTGATCATGAACTGATCACGTGGCTGATCATACACTGATCACGTGGCTGATCTTGCACTTATCACGTGGCTGATCATACAGTGATTACATGAATGACCATGCACTAATCACGTTGTAGATTATGCACTGATCACATGACTGTGCATGTATTGATCACGTGGCTGATCATGCAATGAACACGTGGCTGATCATACACTGATCACATTACTGATCATGCACTGTTCACGTGCCTGATCATTCACTGATCACGTGGCTGATCATGCATTGATCACGAAGCTGATCCTACCCTGATCACATAACTGTGCATTCACTGATCACGTGGCTGAACATGCACTGATCATGTGGCTGATCATACACTGATCACGTGGCTGAACATACTCTGATCACGTGGCTGATCAGGCACTGATCACGTGGCTGATCATACTCTGAACATGAAATTGAAAATACACTGATCACGTGACTGCATGCACTGATCACATGGCTATCATGCACTGATCACGTGTTTATCATGCACTGATCACGTGACTGCGCATTAACTGAACACATACCTGTTCATGCACTGTTTACGTGGCTATCATGCACTGATCACGTGGCTCATCATGCATTAATCACGTTACTGAGCATGCACTGATCTCCTTGCGTATCATGCACTGATCACATGACGGTGCATGAACTGATCACGTGAATATTATACACTGATCAAGTGACAGATCATGTACTAATCACGTGACTGATCATGCACTGAACACGTGGCTATCATGCACTGATCACGTGGCTGATAATGCACTGATCACTTGACTGATCATGCACTGATCACGTGTCTGATCATGCACTACTCACGTGACTGATCATGGACTGATCACGTGCCTGATCATGCACTGATCACGGGCCTTATCATGCACTGATCACCGGCCTGTTCATGCACCGATCACGTGGCTGATCCTGCACTGATCACGAGGCTGATCATACACTGATCACGTGACTGTGCATGCAATGATCACTTGGCTGATCATGTACTGATCACGTGGCTGATCATGCACTGACAACCTGGCTATCATCCACTGATCAGGTGAGTGATCATGCACTCTTCACGTGCATGATCATGCACTGATCACGTGTCTTAGCATGCACTAACCATGTTGCTGATCATGCAATAGTCAGGTGGCTATCATGCACTGTTTACCTGGCTGATCATGCACTGATCACATGGCTGTAATACACTGACCACTTGACTGTGCATGCACTGATCATGTGGATGATTATACACTGATCACGTGACTGATCATGCACTGATCATGTGTCTGATCATGCACTGATAAAGTGGTTGATCATGCACTGATCACGTGGCTGAGCATACAGTGATTACATGACTGATCATGCACTAATCATGTTGTGGATCATACACTGATCACTTGCCTGATCATGCACTGATCCCGTGCCTGTTCATGCACTGATTGCGTAACTTAGCATGCAGTGATCTCGTGTCTGAATTGTGCTGATCATGTGACTAATCAAGAACTGATCACGTGGCTATAATGCACTGATCACGTGACTTGGCACGCACTGAAAATATGGATGACCATACACTGATCACGTCACTGATCACGCACTGATCACGTGACTGATCATGCACTGATCACGTGGCTGATCCTGCACTGACCACGAAGCTGATCATAGTCTGATCACGTGAGTGTGCATGCACTGATCACGTGGCTGATCATGCACTGGTCACGTGGGTGATCATGAACTGATCACGTGGCTTATCATACACTGCTCACGTGGCTGATCATGCACTAATCACGTTGTGGATGATGCACTGATCACGTGGCTGATCATACACTGATCACGTGGGTGATCATGAACTGATCACGTGGCTGATCATACACTGATCACCTGAATGATCATGCACTAATCACGTTGTGGATCATGCACTGATCACGTGGCTGATCAGGCTCTGATCACGTGGCTCATCATACTCCAATCACGTGAGTGTGCATGCACTGATCACGTGGCTGATCATGCACTAATCACGTTGTGGATGATGCACTGATCACGTGGCTGTTCATACACTGATCACATTACTAATCATGAACTAATCACGTTGTGGATCATGCACTGATCACATGGCTGTTCTTGCACTTATCACGTGGCTGATCATACAGTGATTACATGACTGATCATGCACTAATCACGTTGTGGATCATGCACTGATCACATGAATGTGCATGCATTGATCATGTGGCTGATCATGCACTCGTCACGTGGCTGATCATGCACTGATCACATGTATGTTCGTACACTGATCACGTGGCTGATCATGCAAAAATCCCATTGCATATCATGCTCTGATCAGGTTGCTATCATGCACTGATCACGTGGCTGATCATACAGTGATCACGTGACTGACCATGCACTGATCATGTGGCTGATCATGCACTGATCATGTGGCTGATGATACACTGATCACGTGGCTGATCAGGCACTGATCACGTGGCTGATCGTACTCTGAACACGAAGCTGAAAATACACTGATCACGAGACTGCATGCACTGATCACTTGACTGCGCATGCACTGATCACGTGGATGATAATACGCTGATCACTTGACTGCTTATGCACTAAAAAAATGGCTGATCATGCACTGATCACATGACTGATCATGCACTGATCACTTGACTGATCATGCACTGATTAATCATGTGCTGGTCACGTGGCTATCATGCACTGATCACTTGGCTGATCATACACTGATCACGTGACTGACCATGCATAGATCACGTGACTATCATGCACTGATCACTTGATTGTGCATGCAGTAATCACGTGGATGATCACGCATTTATCACGTGGCTGATCATGCACTAATCACATGGCGGAACATGAACTGATCACGTGACTTAGCATGCAGTGATCTCGTGTCTGAATGGTGCTGATCATGTGACTAATCAAGAACTGATCACGTGGCTATAATGCACTGATCACGTGACTGCGCATGCACTGATCATGTGGATGATAATACACTGATGACGTTACTGATCAGGCACTGATCACGTGACTGATCATTCACTGATCATGTGGCTATTATGCTCTGATCACGGGACTGCACATGCAGTGTTCACGTAATTGTAGACAATGATCACGTGGCTATCATGCACTGATCACGTGTCTATCATGCACTGAACATGTGGCTGATCAAACACTGAACACGTGGCTCATCATGCACTTATCACGTGGCTGATCATGCACTAATCACTTTGTGGAGCATGCACTGATACGTGGCGGATCATACACTGATCACATGACTGATCATGCACTGATCACGTGCCTGATCAGGCACTGATCCCGTGGCTGATCATGCACTGATCACGTTGCAGATCATGCTCTGATCAGGTTGCTATCATGTACTGATCACGTGGCTGATCATACAGTGATCACGTGACTGACCATGCACTGATTACGTGGCTATCATGCACTGATCACGTGACTGATCATGCACTGATCTGGTGGCTATCATGCATTGATCACGTGGTTGATCATACACTGATCACGTGACTGATCATGCACTGATCACCTGGCTATCATGCACTAATCACGTAGCTGATCTGGAACAGATCACGTGACTAATCATGCAGTGATCATGTCGCTATCATGCACTGATCTCGAGATTGCGCATGCACTGATCATATGGATGATCACACACTGATCACGTGACAGATCATGCACTGAACACGTGACTTATCATGCACTGATCACGTGACTGCACATGCACTGATCATGTGACTGAGCATGCACTGATCACGTAGCTGATCATGCACTGATCACGAAGTTGATCATACACTGATCATGTGACTGAGCATGCACTGATCACGTAGCTGATCATGCACTGATCACGAAGTTGATCATACACTGATCACGTGAGTGTGCATGCACTGATCACGTGGCTGATCATGCAATGATCACGTGGCTGATCATGCAATGATCACGTGTGGGATCATGAAGTGATCACGTGGCTGCTCATACACTGATCACGTGGCTGATCATGCACTAATCACGTTGTGGATGATGCACTGGTCACGTGGCTGATCATACACTGATCACATGACTGATCATGCACTAATCACATTGTGGATCATGCACTGATCACGTGGCTGATAATACACTGATTATGTGGCTGATCATACACTGATCACGTGGCTGTTCATGCACTGATCACGTGGCTAATCATGCACTGAGCACGTGGGGGTCATGAACTGATCACGTGGCTGATCATGCACTGATCACGAAACTGATCATGCAATGATCACGTGGCTTATCATACACTGATCACGTGGCTGATCATGCACTGATCACGTGGGGGATCATGAACTGATCACGTGGCTGATCATACACTGATCACATGAATGATCATGCACTAATCACGTTGTGGATCATGCACTCATCACGTGGCTGATCATACACTGATCACGTGGCTGATCTTGCACTTATCACGTCGCTGATCATACAGTGATTACATGAATGATCATGCACTAATCACATTGTAGATTATGCACTGATCACATGACTGTGCATGTATTGATCACGTGGCTGATCATACAATGAACACGTGGCTGATCATACACTGATCACATTACTGATCATGCACTGTTCACGTGCCTGATCATTCACTGATCACGTGGCTGATCATGCACTGATCATGAAGCTGATCATACCCTGATCACATAACTGTGCATGCACTGATCACGTGACTGATCATACTCTGAACATGAAGCTGAAAATACACTGATCACGTGACTGCATGCACTGATCACATGGCTATCATGCACTGATCACGTGTTTATCATGCACTGATCACGTGACTGCGCATTAAGTGAACACATACCTGTTCATGCACTGTTTACGTGGCTATCATGCACTGATCACGTGGCTCATCATGCATTAATCACGTGACTGAGCATGCACTGATCTCCTTGCGTATCATGCACTGATCACATGATGGTGCATGAACTGATCACGTGAATATTATACACTGATCAAGTGACAGATCATGTACTAATCACGTGACTGATCATGCACTGATCACGTGGCTATCATGCACTGATCACGTGGCTGATCATGCACTGATCACTTGACTGATCATTCACTGATCACGTGTCTGATCATGCACTACTCACGTGACTGATCATGGACTGATCACGTGACTGATCATGCACTGATCATGAGCCTGATCATGCACTGATCACGGGCCTGTTCATGCACTGATCACTTGGCTGATCATGTACTGATCACGTGGCTGATCATGCACTGATCACGTGACTGATTATGCACTGATCACATAGCTATCATGCACTGATCACATGACTTCGCATGCCATGATCACGTGACTGATCATGCACTGATCACGTGGCTATCATGCTCTGATAATGTGGCTTATCATACATTGATCACCTAAATAATCATGCACTGAACACGTGGCGAACTTGCTCTGATCACGTGGTTGATCAGGCACTGATCACTTAGCTATCATGCACTGATCACATGACTGCGCAAGAACTGATCACTTAGATATCATAGACAGGACACGTGACAGATCATGCACTGATCACGTGACTGATCATGCACTGATCTGGTGGCTATCATGCATTGATCACGTGGTTGATCATACACAGATCACGTGACTGATCATGCACTGATCACCTGGCTATCATGCACTAATCACGTAGCTGATCTGGAACAGATCACGTGACTAATCATGCAGTGATCACGTCGCTATCATGCACTGATCTCGAGATTGCGCATGTACTGATCATATGGATGATCACACACTGATCACGTGACAGATCATGCACTGAACACGTGACTTATCATGCACTGTTCACGTGCCTGCACATGCACTGATCATGTGACTGAGCATGCACTGATCACGTAGCTGATCATGCACTGATCACGAAGTTGATCATGCACTGATCACGTAGCTGATCATTCACTGATCACGAAGTTGATCATACACTGATCATGTGACTGAGCATGCACTGATCACGTGGCTGATCATGCAATGATCACGTGGCTGATCATGCACTAATCACGTTGTGGATCATGCACTCATCACGTGGCTGATCATACACTGATCACGTGGCTGATCTTGCACTTATCACGTGGCTGATCATACAGTGAATACATGAATGATCATGCACTAATCACATTGTAGATTATGCACTGATCACATGACTGTGCATGTATTGATCACGTGGTTGATCATGCAATGAACACGTGGCTGATCATACACTGATCACATTACTGATCATGCACTGTTCACGTGCCTGATCATTCACTGATCACGTGGCTGATCATGCACTGATCATGAAGCTGATCATACCCTGATCACATAACTGTGCATGCACTGATCACGTGGCTGATCATGCCCTGATCACGTGGCTGATCATAATCTGAACATGAAGCTGAAAATACCCTGATCACGTGACTCCATGCACTGATCACATGGCTATCATGCACTGATCACGTGTTTGTCATGCACTGATCACGTGACTGCGCATTAACTGAACACATACCTGTTCATGCACTGTTTACGTGGCTCTCATGTACTGATCACGTGTCTCATCATGCATTAATCACGTGACTGAGCATGCACTGATCTCCTTGCGTATCATGCACTGATCACATGACGGTGCATGAACTGATCACGTGAATATTATACACTGATCAAGTGACAGATCATGTACTAATCACGTGACTGATCATGCACTGATCACGTGGCTACCATGCACTGATCACGTGGCTGATCATGCACTGTTAAGCTGGCTATAATACACTGATCTCGTTACTGATCATGCATTCTTCACGTGCCTGATCATGCACTGATCACGTGGCTGATCTTGCACTGATCACGTGGCTGATAATGCAATGATCACTTGACTGATCATGGACTGATCACGTGACTGATCATGCACTGATCATGAGCCTGATCATGCACTGATCACTGGCCTGTTCATGCACTGATCACATGGCTGATCCTGCACTGATCACGAGGCTGATAATACACTGATCACGTGACTGTGCATGCAATGATCACTTGGCTGATCATGTACTGATCACGTGGCTGATCATGCACTGATCACGTGACTGATTATGCACTGATCACATAGCTATCATGCACTGATCACATGACTTCGCATGCCATGATCACGTGACTGATCATGCACTGATCACGTGGCTATCATGCTCTGATAATGTGGCTTATCATACATTGATCACCTAAATAATCATGCACTGATCACGTGGCAATCTTGCTCTGATCACGTGGTTGATCAGGCACTGATCACTTAGCTATCATGCACTGATCACATGACTGCGCAAGAACTGATCACGTAGATATCATAGACAGGACACGTGACAGATCATGCACTGATCACGTGACTGATCATGCACTGATCTGGTGGCTATCATGCATTGATCACGTGGTTGATCATACACTGATCACGTGACTGATCATGCACTGATCACCTGGCTATCATGCACTAATCACGTAGCTGATCTGGAACAGATCACGTGACTAATCATGCAGTGATCATGTCGCTATCATGCACTGATCTCGAGATTGCGCATGCACTGATCATATGGATGATCACACACTGATCACGTGACAGATCATGCACTGAACACGTGACTTATCATGCACTGATCACGTGACTGCACATGCACTGATCATGTGACTGAGCATGCACTGATCACGTAGCTGATCATGCACTGATCACGAAGTTGATCATACACTGATCATGTGACTGAGCATGCACTGATCACGTAGCTGATCATGCACTGATCACGAAGTTGATCATACACTGATCACGTGAGTGTGCATGCACTGATCACGTGGCTGATCATGCAATGATCACGTGGCTGATCATGCAATGATCACGTGTGGGATCATGAAGTGATCACGTGGCTGCTCATACACTGATCACGTGGCTGATCATGCACTAATCACGTTGTGGATGATGCACTGGTCACGTGGCTGATCATACACTGATCACATGACTGATCATGCACTAATCACATTGTGGATCATGCACTGATCACGTGGCTGATAATACACTGATTATGTGGCTGATCATACACTGATCACGTGGCTGTTCATGCACTGATCACGTGGCTAATCATGCACTGAGCACGTGGGGGTCATGAACTGATCACGTGGCTGATCATGCACTGATCACGAAACTGATCATGCAATGATCACGTGGCTTATCATACACTGATCACGTGGCTGATCATGCACTGATCACGTGGGGGATCATGAACTGATCACGTGGCTGATCATACACTGATCACATGAATGATCATGCACTAATCACGTTGTGGATCATGCACTCATCACGTGGCTGATCATACACTGATCACGTGGCTGATCTTGCACTTATCACGTCGCTGATCATACAGTGATTACATGAATGATCATGCACTAATCACATTGTAGATTATGCACTGATCACATGACTGTGCATGTATTGATCACGTGGCTGATCATACAATGAACACGTGGCTGATCATACACTTATCACATTACTGATCATGCACTGTTCACGTGCCTGATCATTCACTGATCACGTGGCTGATCATGCACTGATCATGAAGCTGATCATACCCTGATCACATAACTGTGCATGCACTGATCACGTGACTGATCATACTCTGAACATGAAGCTGAAAATACACTGATCACGTGACTGCATGCACTGATCACATGGCTATCATGCACTGATCACGTGTTTATCATGCACTGATCACGTGACTGCGCATTAAGTGAACACATACCTGTTCATGCACTGTTTACGTGGCTATCATGCACTGATCACGTGGCTCATCATGCATTAATCACGTGACTGAGCATGCACTGATCTCCTTGCGTATCATGCACTGATCACATGATGGTGCATGAACTGATCACGTGAATATTATACACTGATCAAGTGACAGATCATGTACTAATCACGTGACTGATCATGCACTGATCACGTGGCTATCATGCACTGATCACGTGGCTGATCATGCACTGATCACTTGACTGATCATTCACTGATCACGTGTCTGATCATGCACTACTCACGTGACTGATCATGGACTGATCACGTGACTGATCATGCACTGATCATGAGCCTGATCATGCACTGATCACTGGCCTGTTCATGCACTGATCACATGGCTGATCCTGCACTGATCACGAGGCTGATAATACACTGATCACGTGACTGTGCATGCAATGATCACTTGGCTGATCATGTACTGATCACGTGGCTGATCATGCACTGATCACGTGACTGATTATGCACTGATCACATAGCTATCATGCACTGATCACATGACTTCGCATGCCATGATCACGTGACTGATCATGCACTGATCACGTGGCTATCATGCACTGATAATGTGGCTTATCATACATTGATCACCTAAATAATCATGCACTGATCACGTGGCAATCTTGCTCTGATCACGTGGTTCATCAGGCACTGATCACTTAGCTATCATGCACTGATCACATGACTGCGCAAGAACTGATCACTTAGATATGATAAAGAGAACACGTGACAGATCATGCACTGATCACGTGACTGATCATGCACTGATCTGGTGGCTATCATGCATTGATCACGTGGTTGATCATACACTGATCACGTGACTGATCATGCACTGATCACCTGGCTATCATGCACTAATCACGTAGCTGATCTGGAACAGATCACGTGACTAATCATGCAGTGATCACGTCGCTATCATGCACTGATCTCGAGATTGCGCATGCACTGATCATATGGATGATCACACACTGATCACGTGACAGATCATGCACTGAACACGTGACTTATCATGCACTGATCACGTGACTGCACATGCACTGATCATGTGACTGAGCATGCACTGATCACGTAGCTGATCATGCACTGATCACGAAGTTGATCATACACTGATCGTGTGACTGAGCATGCACTGATCACGTAGCTGATCATGCACTGATCACGAAGTTGATCATACACTGATCACGTGAGTGTGCATGCACTGATCACGTGGCGGATCATGCAATGATCACATGGCTGATCATGCACTGATCACGTGGGTGATCATGAACTGATCACGTGGCTTATCATACACTGATCACCTAAATAATCATGCACTGATCACGTGGCAATCTTGCTCTGATCACGTGGTTGATCAGGCACTGATCACTTAGCTATCATGCACTGATCACATGACTGCGCAAGAACTGATCACTTAGATATCATACACAGGACACGTGACAGATCATGCACTGATCACGTGACTGATCATGCACTGATCACCTGGCTATCATGCACCAATCACGTAGCTGATCTGGAACAGATCACGTGACTAATCATGCAGTGATCACGTCGCTATCATGCACTGATCTCGAGATTGTGCATGCACTGATCATATGGATGATCACACACTGATCACGTGGCTGATCATGCACTGATCACGAAGCTGATATTACACTGATCACAGGACTGTGCATGCACTGATCATGTGGCTGATCATGCACTGATCATGTGGCTGATGATACACTGATCACGTGGCAGATCAGGCACTGATCACGTGGCTGATCGTACTCTGAACACGAAGCTGAAAATACACTGATCACGAGACTGCATGCACTGATCACTTGACTGCGCATGCACTGATCACGTGGATGATAATACGCTGATCACTTGACTGCTTATGCACTAAAAAAATGGCTGATCATGCACTGATCACATGACTGATCATGCACTGATCACTTGACTGATCATGCACTGATTAATCATGTGCTGGTCACGTGGCTATCATGCACTGATCACTTGGCTGATCATACACTGATCACGTGACTGACCATGCATAGATCACGTGACTATCATGCACTGATCACTTGATTGTGCATGCAGTAATCACGTGGATGATCACGCATTTATCACGTGGCTGATCATGCACTAATCACATGGCGGAACATGAACTGATCACGTGACTTAGCATGCAGTGATCTCGTGTCTGAATGGTGCTGATCATGTGACTAATCAAGAACTGATCACGTGGCTATAATGCACTGATCACGTGACTGCGCATGCACTGATCATGTGAATGATAATACACTGATGACGTTACTGATCAGGCACTGATCACGTGACTGATCATTCACTGATCACGTGGCTATTATGCACTGATCACGGGACTGCACATGCAGTGTTCACGTAATTGTAGACAATGATCACGTGGCTATCATGCACTGATCACGTGTCTATCATGCACTGAACACGTTGCAGATCATGCACTCATCACGTGGCTGATCATACAATGATCACGTGGCTGATCATGCACTGATCACATGTATGTTCGTACACTGATCACGTGGCTGATCATGCACAAATCCCATTGCATATCATGCACTGATCAGGTTGCTATCATGTACTGATCACGTGGCTGATCATACAGTGATCACGTGACTGACCATGCACTGATTACGTGGCTATCATGCACTGATCACGTGGCTCATCATGCACTGTTAACCTGGCTATAATACACTGATCTCGTGACTGATCATGCATTCTTCACGTGCCTGATCATGCACTGGTCACGTGGCTGATCTTGCACTGATCACGTGGCTGATAATGCACTGATCACTTGACTGATCATGCACTGATCACGTGTCTGATCATGCACTACTCACGTGACTGATCATGGACTGATCACGTGACTGATCATGCACTGATCATGAGCCTGATCATGCACTGATCACGGGCCTGTTCATGCACTGATCACTTGGCTGATCATGTACTGATCACGTGGCTGATCATGCACTGATCACGTGACTGATTATGCACTGATCACATAGCTATCATGCACTGATCACATGACTTCGCATGCCATGATCACGTGACTGATCATGCACTGAACACGTGGCTATCATGCTCTGATAATGTGGCTTATCATACATTGATCACCTAAATAATCATGCACTGAACACGTGGCGAACTTGCTCTGATCACGTGGTTGATCAGGCACTGATCACTTAGCTATCATGCACTGATCACATGACTGCGCAAGAACTGATCACTTAGATATCATAGACAGGACACGTGACAGATCATGCACTGATCACGTGACTGATCATGCACTGATCTGGTGGCTATCATGCATTGATCACGTGGTTGATCATACACAGATCACGTGACTGATCATGCACTGATCACCTGGCTATCATGCACTAATCACATAGCTGATCTGGAACAGATCACGTGACTAATCATGCAGTGATCACGTCGCTATCATGCACTGATCTCGAGATTGCGCATGCACTGATCATATGGATGATCACACACTGATCACGTGACAGATCATGCACTGAACACGTGACTTATCATGCACTGATCACGTGACTGCACATGCACTGATCATGTGACTGAGCATGCACTGATCACGTAGCTGATCATGCACTGATCACGAAGTTGATCATGCACTGATCACGTAGCTGATCATTCACTGATCACGAAGTTGATCATACACTGATCATGTGACTGAGCATGCACTGATCACGTGGCTGATCATGCAATGATCACGTGGCTGATCATGCACTGATCACGTAGCTCTCATGCACTGATCACATGTCAATCATGCCCGGATCCCGTGGCTGATCATGCACTGATCGCGTGACTGATCATGAACTAGTCACCTGGCTATCATGCCTAATCCCGTGGCTGATCATACACTGACCACGTGACTGATCATGCACTGATCACGAGGCTGATCATGCACTGATCTCGAAGCTGATCATACACTGATCACGTGAGTGGGCATGCAATGATCACATTGCTGATCATGCACTGATCACGTGGCTGAACATGCTCTGATCCCGTGGGTGATCATGCACTTATCACGTGGCTTATAATACACTGATCATGTGGCTGATCATGCACTAATCACGTTGTGGATGATGCACTGGTCACGTGGCTGATCATACACTGATCACATGACTGATCATGCACTAATCACATTGTGGATCATGCACTGATCACGTGGCTGATAATACACTGATTATGTGGCTGATCATACACTGATCACGGGGCTGATCATGCACTGATCACGTGGCTGATCATGCACTGAGCACGTGGGGGATCATGAACTGATCACGTGGCTGATCATGCACTGATCACGAAACTGATCATGCAATGATCACATGGCTGATCATACACTGATCACGTGGCTGATCATGCACTGATCACGTGGCTGATCATGCACTGATCACGTGGGGGATCATGAACTGATCACGTGGCTAATCATACACTGATCACATTAATGATCATGCACTAATCACGTTGTGGATCATGCACTCATCACGTGGCTGATCATACACTGATCACGTGGCTGATCTTGCACTTATCACGTGGCTGATCATACAGTGAATACATGAATGATCATGCATTAATCACATTGTAGATTATGCACTGATCACATGACTGTGCATGTATTGATCACGTGGCTGATCATGCAATGAACACGTGGCTGATCATACACTGATCACATTACTGATCATGCACTGTTCACGTGCCTGATCATTCACTGATCACGTGGCTGATCATGCACTGATCATGAAGCTGATCATACCCTGATCACATAACTGTGCATGCACTGATCACGTGGCTGATCATGCACTGATCACGTGGCTGATCATACTCTGAACATGAAGCTGAAAATACACTGATCACGTGACTCCATGCACTGATCACATGGCTATCATGCACTGATCACGTGTTTGTCATGCACTGATCACGTGACTGCGCATTAACTGAACACATACCTGTTCATGCACTGTTTACGTGGCTCTCATGTACTGATCACGTGTCTCATCATGCATTAATCACGTGACTGAGCATGCACTGATCTCCTTGCATATCATGCACTGATCACATGACGGTGCATGAACTGATCACGTGAATATTATACACTGATCAAGTGACAGATCATGTACTAATCACGTGACTGATCATGCACTGATCACGTGGCTACCATGCACTGATCACGTGGCTGATCATGCACTGTTAAGCTGGCTATAATACACTGATCTCGTTACTGATCATGCATTCTTCACGTGCCTGATCATGCACTGATCACGTGGCTGATCTTGCAATGATCACGTGGCTGATAATGCAATGATCACTTGACTGATCATGGACTGATCACGTGACTGATCATGCACTGATCATGAGCCTGATCATGCACTGATCACTGGCCTGTTCATGCACTGATCACATGGCTGATCCTGCACTGATCACGAGGCTGATAATACACTGATCACGTGACTGTGCATGCAATGATCACTTGGCTGATCATGTACTGATCACGTGGCTGATCATGCACTGATCACGTGACTGATTATGCACTGATCACATAGCTATCATGCACTGATCACATGACTTCGCATGCCATGATCACGTGGCTGATCATGCACTGATCACGTGGGGGATCATGAAGTGATCACGTGGCTGCTCATACACTGATCACGTGGCTGATCATGCACTAATCACGTTGTGGATGATGCACTGGTCACGTGGCTGATCATACACTGATCACATGACTGATCATGCACTAGTCACATTATGGATCATGCACTGATCACGTGGCTGATAATACACTGATTATGTGGCTGATCATACACTGATCACGTGGCTGATCATGCACTGATCATGTGGCTAATCATGCACTGAGCACGTGGGGGATCATGAACTGATCACGTGGCTGATCATGCACTGATCACGAAACTGATCATGCAATGATCACGTGGCTGATCATACACTGATCAGGTGGCTGATCATGCACTGATCACGTGGCTGATCATGCACTGATCACGTGGGGGATCATGAACTGATCACGTGGCTGATCATACACTGATCACATTAATGATCATGCACTAATCACGTTGTGGATCATGCACTCATCACGTGGCTGATCATACACTGATCACGTGGCTGATCTTGCACTTATCACGTGGCTGATCATACAGTCTTTACATGAATGATCATGCACTAATCACATTGTAGATTATGCACTGATCACATGACTGTGCATGTATTGATCACGTGGCTGATCATACAATGAACACGTGGCTGATCATACACTGATCACATTACTGATCATGCACTGTTCACGTGCCTGATCATTCACTGATCACGTGGCTGATCATGCACTGATCATGAAGCTGATCATACCCTGATCACATAACTGTGCATGCAGTGATCACGTGGCTGATCATGCACTGATCACGTGGCTGATCATACTCTGAACATGAAGCTGAAAATACACTGATCACGTGACTGCATGCACTGATCACATGGCTATCATGCACTGATCACGTGTTTATCATGCACTGATCACGTGACTGCACATTAACTGAACACATACCTGTTCATGCACTGTTTACGTGGCTATCATGCACTGATCACGTGGCTCATCATGCATTAATCACGTGACTGAGCATGCACTGATCTCCTTGCGTATCATGCACTGATCACATAACGGTGCATGAACTGATCACGTGAATATTATACACTGATCAAGAGACAGATCATGTACTAATCACGTGACTGATCATGCACTGATCACGTGGCTATCATGCACTGATCACGTGGCTGATCATGCACTGTTAAGCTGGCTATAATACACTGATCTCGTGACTGATCAATCATTCTTCATGTGCCTGATCATGCACTGATCACGTGGCTGATCTTGCACTGATCACGTGGCTGATAATGCACTGATCACTTGACTGATCATGCAGTGATCACGTGTCTGATCATGCACTACTCACGTGATTGATCATGGACTGATCACGTGACTGATCATGAGCCTGATCATGCACTGATCACGGGCCTGTTCATGCACTGATCACATGGCTGATCCTGCACTGATCACGAGGCTGATCATACACTGATCACGTGACTGTGCATGCAATGATCACTTGGCTGATCATGTACTGATCACGTGGCTGATCATGCACTGATCACGTGAACTGATTATGCACTGATCACATAGCTATCATGCACTGATCACATGACTTCGCATGCCATGATCACGTGACTGATCATGCACTGATCACGTGGCTATCATGCACTGATAATGTGGCTTATCATACATTGATCACCTAAATAATCATGCACTGATCACGTGGCAATCTTGCTCTGATCACGTGGTTGATCAGGCACTGATCACTTAGCTATCATGCACTGATCACATGACTGTGCAAGAACTGATCACTTAGATATCATAGACAGGACACGTGACAGATCATGCACTGATCACGTGACTGATCATGCACTGATCTGGTGGCTATCATGCATTGATCACGTGGTTGATCATACACTGATCACGTGACTGATCATGCACTGAACACCTGGCTATCATGCACTAATCACGTAGCTGATCTGGAACAGATCACGTGACTAATCATGCAGTGATCACGTCGCTATCATGCACTGATCTCGAGATTGCGCATGCACTGATCATATGGATGATCACACACTGATCACGTGACAGATCATGCACTGAACACGTGACTTATCATGCACTGATCACGTGACTGCACATGCACTGATCATGTGACTGAGCATGCACTGATCACGTAGCTGATCATGCACTGATCACGAAGTTGATCATACACTGATCATGTGACTGAGCATGCACTGATCACGTAGCTGATCATGCACTGATCACGAAGTTGATCATACACTGATCACGTGAGTGTGCATGCACTGATCACGTGACGGATCATGCAATGATCACATGGCTGATCATGCACTGATCACGTGGCTTATCATACACTGATCACCTAAATAATCATGCACTGATCACGGGGCAATCTTGCTCTGATCACGTGGTTGATCAGGCACTGATCACTTAGCTATCATGCACTGATCACATGACTGCGCAAGAACTGATCACTTAGATATCATACACAGGACACGTGACAGATCATGCACTGATCACGTGACTGATCATGCACTGATCACCTGGCTATCATGCACCAATCACGTAGCTGATCTGGAACAGATCACGTGACTAATCATGAAGTGATCACGTCGCTATCATGCACTGATCTCGAGATTGCGCATGCACTGATCATATGGATGATCACACACTGATCACGTGGCTGATCATGCACTGATCACGAAGCTGATCTTACACTGATCACAGGACTGTGCATGCACTGATCATGTGGCTGATCATGCACTGATCATGTGGCTGATGATACACTGATCACGTGGCTGATCAGGCACTGATCACGTGGCTGATCGTACTCTGAACACGAAGCTGAAAATACACTGATCACGAGACTGCATGCACTGATCACTTGACTGCGCATGCACTGATCACGTGGATGATAATACGCTGATCACTTGACTGCTTATGCACTAAAAAAATGGCTGATCATGCACTGATGACATGACTGATCATGCACTGATCACTTGACTGATCATGCACTGATTAATCATGTGCTGGTCACGTGGCTATCATGCACTGATCACTTGGCTGATCATACACTGATCACGTGACTGATCATGCATAGATCACGTGACTATCATGCACTGATCACTTGATTGTGCATGCAGTAATCACGTGGATGATCACGCATTTATCACGTGGCTGATCATGCACTAATCACATGGCGGAACATGAACTGATCACGTGACTTAGCATGCAGTGATCTCGTGTCTGAATGGTGCTGATCATGTGACTAATCAAGAACTGATCACGTGGCTATAATGCACTGATCACGTGACTGCGCATGCACCGATCATGTGGATGATAATACACTGATGACATTACTGATCAGGCACTGATCACGTGGCTATTATGCACTGATCACGGGACTGCACATGCATTGTTCACGTAATTGTAGACAATGATCACGTGGCTATCATGCACTGATCACGTGTCTATCATGCACTGAACACGTGGCTGATCAAACACTGATCACGTGGCTGATCATACAGTGATTACATGAATGATCATGCACTAATCACGTTGTAGATTATGCACTGATCACATGACTGTGCATGTATTGATCACGTGGCTGATCATGCAATGAACACGTGGCTGATCATACACTGATCACATTACTGATCATGCACTGTTCACGTGCCTGATCATTCACTGAACACGTGGCTGATCATGCACTGATCATGTGGCTGATCATACACTGATCACGTGGCTATCATGCAGTGATCACGTGGCTGATCATACACTGATCACGTGCCTGATCATGCACTAATCACGTTGTGGATCATGCACTAATCACGTGGGTGATCATACACTGATCACGTGGCTGCTCTTGCACTTATCACGTGGCTGATCATACAGTGATTACATGAATGATCATGCACTAATCACGTTGTAGATTATGCACTGATCACATGACTGTGCATGTATTGATCACGTGGCTGATCATGCAATGAACACGTGGCTGATCATACACTGATCACATTACTGATCATGCACTGTTGACGTGCCTGATCATTCACTGATCACGTGGCTGATCATGCACTGATCACGAAGCTGATCCTACCCTGATCACATAAATGTGCATTCACTGTTCACGTGCCTGATCATTCACTGAACACGTGGCTGATCATGCACTGATCATGTGGCTGATCATACACTGATCACGTGGCTGAACATACTCTGATCACATGGCTGATCAGGCACTGATCACGTGGCTGATCATACTCTGAACATGAAGCTGAAAATTCACTGATCACGTGACTGCATGCACTGATCACATGGCTATCATGCACTGATCACGTGTTTATCATGCACTGATCACGTGACTGCGCATTAACTGAACACATACCTGTTCATGCACTGTTTACGTGGCTATCATGCACTGATCACGTGGCTCATCATGCATAAATCACGTGACTGATCATGAACTGAACTCGTTGCGTATCATGCACTGATCACATGACGGTGCATGAACTGATCACGTGAATATTATACACTGATCAAGTGACAGATCATGAACTAATCACGTGACTGATCATGCACTGATCACGTGGCTATCATGCACTGATCACGTGGCTGATAATGCACTGATCACTTGACTGATCATGCACTGATCACTTGTCTGATCATGCACTACTCACGTGACTGATCATGGACTGATCACGTGAATCATCATGCACTGATCATGAGCCTGATCATGCACTGATCACGCGCCTGTTCATGCACTGATCACGTGGCTGATCCTGCACTGATCACGAGGCTGATCATACACTGATCACGTGACTGTGCATGCAATGATCACTTGGCTGATCATGTACTGATCACGTGGCTGATCATGCACTGATAACCTGGCTATCATCCACTGATCATGTGAGTGATCATGCCCTCTTCACGTGCATGATCATGCACTGATCACGTGTCTTAGCATGCACTAACAATGTTGCTGATCATGCAATGGTCAGGTGGCTATCATGCACTGTTTACCTGGCTGATCATGCACTGATCACATGGCTATAATAAACTCACCACTTGACTGTGCATGCACGGATCATGTGGATGATTATACACTGATCACGTGACTGATCATGCACTGATCATGTGTCTGATCATGCACTGATAAAGTGCTTGATCATGCACTGATCACGTGGCTGAGCATACAGTGATTACATGACTGATCATGCACTAATCACGTTGTGGATCCTGCACTGATCACGTGACTGATCATGCACTAGTCACGTGCCTATCATGCACTGATCACGTGGCTGATCATACACTGATCACGTGCCTGATCATGCACTGATCATGTGCCTGATCATGCACTGATTGCGTAAATTAGCATGCAGTGATCTCGTGCCTGAATTGTGCTGATCATGTGACTAATCAAGAACTGATCACGTGGCTATAATGCACTGATCACGTGACTGGGCACGCACTGAAAATATGGATGACCATACACTGATCACGTCACTGATCACGCACTGATCACGTGACTGATCATGCACTGATCACGTGGCAGATCCTGCACTGATCTCGAAGCTGATCATACTCTGATCACGTGAGTGTGCATGCACTGATCACGTGGCTGATCATGCACTGATCACGTGGCTGATCATGCACTGATCACGTGGGTGATCATGAACTGATCACGTGGCTTATCATACACTGTTCACGTGGCTGATCATGCACTAATCACATTGTGGATGATGCACTGATCACGTGGCTGATCATACACTGATAACGTGGGTGATCATGAACTGATCACGTGGCTGATCATACACGGATCACCTGAATGATCATGCACTAATCACTTTGTGGATCATGCACTGATCACGTGGCTGATCAGGCACTGATCACGTGGCTGATCATACTCTGAACACGAAGCTGAAAATACACTGATCACGTGACTGCATGCACTGATCACATGGCTATCCTGCACTGATCACGTGTCTATCATGCACTGATCACGTGACTGTGCATTAACTGAACACATACCTGTTCATGCACTGTTTACGTGGCTATCATGCACTGATCACGTGGCTGATCATGCATTGGTCACGTGGCTGATCATGCAATGATCCCGTTCCGTATCATGCACTGATCACATGACAGAGCATGAACTGATCACGTGGATATTATACACTGATCAAGTGACAAATCATGCACTACTCACGTGACTGATCATGCACTGATCACGTGGCTATCATGCACTGATCACGTGACTGATCATGCACTAGACACGTCGCTATCATGCACTGATCACGTGGCTGTTCATACAGTGATCACGTGACTGATAATGCACTGATCACGTGCCTGATCATGCACTGATCACGAAGCTGATCATACTCCAATCACGTGAGTGTGCATGCACTGAAATCGTGGCTGATCATGCACTAATCACGTTATGGATGATGCACTGATCACGTGGCTGATCATACACTGATCACATGACTGATCATGAACTAATAACGTTGTGGATCATACACTGA
The DNA here is from genome assembly GCF_002263795.3 of Bos taurus. Lineage (NCBI taxonomy): Eukaryota > Metazoa > Chordata > Mammalia > Artiodactyla > Bovidae > Bos > Bos taurus. The sequence continues at coordinate 124,205 of NW_020190428.1, forward strand.
TCACATGACTGATCATGAACTAATCACGTTGTGGATCATACACTGATCACATGACTGATCATGAGCTAATCACGTTGTGGATCATGCACTGATCACGTGGCTGTTCTTGCACTTATCATGTGGCTGATCATACAGTGATTACATGACTGATCATGCACTAATCACGTTGTGGATCATGCACTGATCACATGAATGTGCATGCATTGATCATGTGGCTGATCATGCACTCGTCACGTGGCTGATCATGCACTGATCACATGTATGTTCGTACACTGATCACGTGGCTGATCATGCAAAAATCCCATTGCATATCATGCTCTGATCAGGTTGCTATCATGCACTGATCACGTGGCTGATCATGGACTGATCATGTGGCTGATCATACACTGATCACATGAATGATCATGCACTAATCACGTTGTGGATCATGCACTGATCACGTGGCTGATCATACACTGATCACGTGGCTGATCTTGCACTTATCACGTGGCTGATCATACAGTGATTACATGAATAATCATGCACTAATCACGTTGTAGATTATGCACTGATCACATGACTGTGCATGTATTGATCACGTGGCTGATCATGCAATGAACACGTGGCTGATCATACACTGATCACATTACTGATCATGCACTGTTCACGTGCCTGATCATTCACTGAACACGTGGCTGATCATGCACTGATCATGTGGCTGTTCATACACTGATAACGTGGCTGAACATACTCTGATCACGTGGCTGATCATGCACTGATCACGTGACTGCACATGCACTGATCACGTGGCTGATCATACTGTGATCAAGTGGCTGATAATGCACTGATTACGTGGCTGATCATGCACAGATGACGTAGCTATCATGTGCCGATCACATGGCGATCATGCCCTGATCCCGTGACTGATCATGCACTGATCGCCTGACTGATCATGCACTAGTCACTTGGCTATCATGCACTGATCAGGTGGCTGATATGCACTGATCACGTGGCTGATATTCACTGATCACGTGGCTGATCATGCACTGATCACGAAGCTGATCAATCAATGATCACGTGGCTGATCATACACTGATCAAGTGGCTGATCATGCAATGATCACGTGGCTGATCATGCACTGATCACGTGGGACATCATGAACTGATCACGTGGCTGCTCATACATTGATCACGTGGCTGATCATGCACTAATCACGTTGTGGATGATGCACTGATCACGTGGCTGAGCATACACTGATCACGTGGCTGATCTTGCACTTATCACGTGGCTGATCATACAGAGATTACATGACTGATTATGCACTAATCACGTTGTGGATCATGCACTGATCACGTGGCTGATCTTGCACTTATCACGTGGCTGATCATACAGAGATTACATGACTGATTATGCACTAATCACGTTGTGGATCATGCACTGATCACGTGACTGATCATGCACTAGTCACGTGGCTATCATGCACTGATCACATGGCTGAACATACACTGATCACGTGACTGATCATGCACTGATCACGTGCCTGATCATGCACTGATTGCGTAAATTAGCATGCAGTTATCTCATGTCTGAATTGTGCTTATCATGTGACTAATCAATAACTGATCACGTGGCTGTAATGCACTGATCACGTGACTGTGCACACACTGAAATTATGGATGATCATACACTGATCACTTCACTGATCATGCACTGATCACGTGACTGATCATGCACTGATCACGTGGATGATAATGAACTGATCACGTGACTGATCATACACTGCTCACGTGGCTGATCATGCACTAATTACGTTGTGGATGATGCACTGATCACGTGGCTGATCATACACTGATCACGTGGGTGATCATGAACTGATCACCTGGCTGATCATACACTGATCACATGAATTATCATGCACTAATCACGTTGTGGATCATGCACTGATCACGTGGCTGATCATACACTGATCACGTGGCTGATCTTGCACTTATCACGTGGCTGATCATACAGTGATTACATGAATGACCATGCACTAATCACGTTGTAGATTATGCACTGATCACATGACTGTGCATGTATTGATCACGTGGCTGATCATGCAATGAACACGTGGCTGATCATACACTGATCACATTACTGATCATGCACTGTTCACGTGCCTGATCATTCACTGATCACGTGGCTGATCATGCACTGGTCACGAAGCTGATCATACTCTGATCACGTGAGTGTGCATGCACTGATCACGTGGTTGATCATGAACTGATCACGTGGCTTATCATAAACTGCTCACGTGGCTGATCATGCACTAATTACGTTGTGGATGATGCACTGATCACGTGGCTGATCATGCACTTATCACGAAGCTGATCATACCCTGATCACATAACTGTGCATCCACTGATCACGTGGCTGATCATGCACTGATCATGTGGCTGATCATACACTGGTCACGTGGCTGAACATACTCTGATCACGTGGCTGATCAGGCACTGATCACGTGGCTTATCATACTCTGAACATGAAGCTGAAAATACACTGATCACGTGACCGCATGCACTGATCACATGGCTATCATGCACTGATCACGTGTTTATCATGCACTGATCACGTGACTGCGCATTAACTGAACACATACCTGTTCATGCACTGTTTACGTGGCTATCATGCATTAATCACGTGACTGAGCATGCACTGATCTCGTTGCGTATCATGCACTGATCACATGACGGTGCATGAACTGATCACGTGAATATTATACACTGATCAAGTGACAGATCATGTACTAATCACGTGACTGATCATGCACTGATCACGTGGCTATCATGCACTGATCACGTGGCTGATAATGCACTGATCACTTGACTGATCATGCACTGATCACGTGTCTGATCATGCACTACTCACGTGACTGATCATGGACTGATCACGTGACTGATCATGCACTGATCATGAGCCTGATCATGCACTGATCACGGGCCTGTTCATGCACTGATCACGTGGCTGATCCTGCACTGATCACGAGGCTGATCATACACTGATCACGTGACTGTGCATGCAATGATCACGGGCCTGTTCATGCACTGATCACGTGGCTGATCCTGCACTGATCACGAAGCTGATCATACCCTGATCACATAACTGTGCATGCACTGATCACTTGGCTGATCATGCACTGATCATGAGCCAGATCATGCACTGATCACCGGCCTGTTCATGCACTGATCACGTGGCTGATCCTGCACTGATCACGTGACTGATAATGCACTGATCATGAGCCTGATCATGCACTGATCACGGGCCTGTTCATGCACTGATCACGTGGCTGATCCTGCACTGATCACGAAGCTGATCATACCCTGATCACATAACTGTGCATGCACTGATCACGTGGCTGATCATGCACTGATCATGTGGCTGATCATACACTGGTCACGTGGCAGAACATACTCTGATCACGTGGCTGATCAGGCACTGATCACGTGGCTGATCATACTCTGAACATGAAGCTGAAAATACACTGATCACGTGACCGCATGCACGGATCACATGGCTATCATGCACTGATCACGTGTTTATCATGCACTGATCACGTGACTGCGCATTAACTGAACACATACCTGTTCATGCACTGTTTACGTGGCTATCATGCACTGATCACGTGGCTCATCATGCATTAATCACGTGACTGAGCATGCACTGATCTCGTTGCGTATCATGCACTGATCACATGACGGTGCATGAACTGATCACGTGAATATTATACACTGATCAAGTGACAGATCATGTACTAATCACGTGACTGATCATGCACTGATCACGTGGCTATCATGCACTGATCACGTGGCTTATCATACACTTCTCACGTGGCTGATCATGTACTAATCACGTTGTGGATGATGCACTGATCACGTGGCTGATCATACACTGATCACGTGGGTGACCATGAACTGATCACGTGGCTGATCATACACTGATCACGTGGCTGATCAGGCACTGATCACGTGGCTGATCATACTCTGAACACGAAGCTGAAAATACAGCGATCACGTGACTGCATGCACTGATCACATGGCTATCATGCACTGATCACGTGTCTATCATGCACTGATCACGTGACTGCGCATTAACTAAACACATACCTGTTCATGCACTGTTTACGTGGCTATCATGCACTGATCACGTGGATGATCATGCATTGGTCACGTGACTGATCATGCACTGATCACGTTGCGTATCATGCACTGATCACATGACGGCACATGAAATGATCACGTGGATATTATACACTGATCAAGTGACAAATCATGCACTAATCACGTGACTGATCATGCACTGATCATGTGGCTATCGTGCACTGATCACGTGACTGATCATGCACTAGACACGTCGCTATCATGCACTGATCACGTGGCTGTTCATACAGTGATCACGTGACTGATCATGCACTGATCACGTGGCTGATCAGGCACTGATCAGGAAGCTGATCATACTCCAATCACGTGAGTGTGCATGCACTGATCACGTGGCTGATCATGCACTAATCACCTTGTGGATCATGCACTGATCACGTGGCTGATCATACACTGTTCACATGACTGATCACGAACTAATCACGTTGTGGATCATGCACTGATCACGTGGCTGTTCTTGCACTTATCACGTGGCTGATCATACAGTGATTACATGACTGATCATGCACTAATCACGTTGTGGATCATGCACTTATCACATGAATGTGCATGCATTGATCATGTGGCTGATCATGCACTGATCACGTGGCTGATCATGCACTGATCTCGAAGCTGATCATACACTGATCACAGGACTGTGCATGCACTGATCATGTGGCTGATCATGCACTGATCATATGGCTGATGATACACTGATCACGTGGCTGATCAGGCACTGATCACGTGGCTGATCGTACTCTGAACACGAAGCTGAAAATACACTGATCACGAGACTGCATGCACTGATCACTTGACTGCGCATGCACTGGTCACGTGGATGATAATACGCTGATCACTTGACTGCTTATGCACTAAAAAAATGGCTGATCATGCACTGATCACATGACTGATCATGCACTGATCACTTGACTGATCATGCACTGATTAATCATGTACTGGTCACGTGGCTATCATGCACTGATCACTTGGCTGATCATACACTGATCACGTGACTGATCATGCATAGATCACGTGACTATCATGCACTGATCACTTGATTGTGCATGCAGTAATCACGTGGATGATCACGCATTTATCACGTGGCTGATCATGCACTGATCACATGGCGGAACATGAACTGATCACGTGACTTAGCATGCAGTGATCTCGTGTCTGAATGGTGCTGATCATGTGACTAATCAAGAACTGATCACGTGGCTATAATGCACTGATCACGTGACTGCGCATGCACTGATCATGTGGATGATAATACACTGATGACGTTACTGATCAGGCACTGATCACGTGGCTATTATGCACCGATCACGGGACTGCACATGCAGTGTTCACGTAATTGCAGACAATGATCACGTGGCTATCATGCACTGATCACGTGTCTATCATGCACTGAAAACGTGGCTGATCAAACACTGATCACGTGGCTGATCATGCACTGATCACGTGGCTGATCATGCACTAATCACTTTGTGGATTATGCACTGATACGTGGCGGATCATACACTGATCACATGACTGATCATGCACTGATCACGTGGCTGATCATGCACTGATCTCGAAGCTGATCATACACTGATCACGTGAGTGTGCATGCAATGATCACATGGCTGATCATGCACTGATCACGTGGCTGAACATGCTCTGATCCCGTGGGTGATCATGCACTTATCATGTGGCTTATCATACACTGATCACGTGGCTGATCATGCACTAATCACATTGTGGATGATGCACTGGTCACGTGGCTGATCATACACTGATCACATGACTGATCATGCACTAATCACGTTGTGGATCATGCACTGATCACGTGGCTGATAATACACTGATTACGTGGCTGATCATACACTGATCACGTGGCTGATCATGCACTAATCACGTTGTGGATGATGCACTGGTCACGTGGCTGATCATACACTGATCACATGACTGATCATGCACTAATCACGTTGTGGATCATGCACTGATCACGTGGCTGATAATACACTGATCACATGGCTGATCATGCACTGATCACGTGGCTGATCATACTCTGATTACGTGGATGATCATACACTGATTACGTGGCTGATCATACACTGATCACGTGGCTGATCATGCACTGATCACGTGGCTGATCATACTCTGATCACGTGGATGATCATAGACTGATCACGTGACTGCATATGCACTGATCACGTGACTGATCATGCACTGATCACGTGGCTATCATGCACTGATTACGTGGCTTATCATACATTAATCACGTAACTAAATATGCACTGATCACGAAGCCTATCATACACTGATAATGTGACTGTGCATGCACTAATCACGTGGATGATCATGCACTGATCACGTGGCTGAGCATACAGTGATCACGAGACTGTGCATGAACTGATCACTTGGCTGATCATGCACTGATCACGTGACTGCACATGCACTGATCACGTGGCTGATCATACTGTGATCAAGTGGCTGATAATGCACTGATTACGTGGCTGATCATGCACAGATCACGTAGCTATCATGTGCCGATCACATGGCGATCATGCCCTGATCCCGTGGCTGATCATTAACTGATCGCGTGACTGATCATGCACTAGTCACTTGGCTATCATGCACTGATCAGGTGGCTGATATGCACTGATCACGTGGCTGATATGCACTGATCACGTGGCTGATCATGCACTGATCACGAAGCTGATCATGCAATGATCACGTGGCTGATCATACACTGATCAAGTGGCTGATCATGCACTGATCACGTGGCTGATCATACTCTGATTACGTGGATGATCATACACTGATTACGTGGCTGATAATACACTGATCACGTGACTGATCATGCACTGATCACGTGCCTGACCATGCACTGATTGCGTAAATTAGCATGCGGTTATCTCGTGTCTGAATTGTGCTTATCATGTGACTAATCAAGAACTGATCACGTGGCTGTAATGCACTGATCACATGACTGTGCACACACTGAAAATATGGATGATCATACACTGATCACTTCACTGATCACGCAGTGATCACGTGACTGATCATGCACTGATCACGTGGATGATCATACACTGATCACGTGGGTGATCATGAACTGATCACGTGGCTGATCATACACTGATCACATGAATGATCACGCAATAATCACGTTGTGGATCATGCACTGATCACGTGGCTGATCATACACTGATCACGTGGCTGATCTTGCACTTATCACGTGGCTGATCATACAGTGATTACATGAATGATCATGCACTAATCACGTTGTAGATTATGCACTGATCACATGACTGTGCATGTATTGATCACGTGGCTGATCATGCAATGAACACGTGGCTGATCATACACTGATCACATTACTGATCATGCACTGTTCACGTGCCTGATAATTCACTGATCACGTGGCTGATCATGCACTGATCACGAAGCTGATCATACCCTGATCACATAACTGTGCATGCACTGATCACGTGGCTGATCATGCACTGATCACGTGGCTGATCATACACTGATCACGTGGCTGAACATACGCTGATCACGTGGCTGATCAGGCACTGATCACGTGGCTGATCATACTCTGAACATGAAGCTGAAAATACACTGATCACATGACTGCATGCACTGATCACATGGCTATCATGCACTGATCACGTGTTTATCATGCACTGATCACGTGACTGCGCATTAACTGAACACAAACCTGTTCATGCACTGTTTACGTGGCTATCATGCACTGATCACGTGGCTCATCATGCATTAATCACGTGACTGATCATGCACTGATCTCGTTGCGTATCATGCACTGATCACATGACGGTGCATGAACTGATCACGTGAATATTATACACTGATCAAGTGACAGATCATGTACTAATCACGTGACTGATCATGCACTGATCACGTGGCTATCATGCACTGATCACGTGGCTGATAATGCACTGATCACTTGACTGATCATGCACTGATCACGTGTCTGATCATGCACTACAAACGTGACTGATCATGGACTGATCACGTGACTGATCATGCACTGATCATGAGCCTGATCATGCACTGATCACGGGCCTGTTCATGCACTGATCACGTGGCTGATCCTGCACTGATCACGAGGCTGATCATACACTGATCACGTGACTGTGCATGCAATGATCACTTGGCTGATCATGTACTCCTCACGTGGCTGATCATGCACTGATTACCTGGCTATCATCCACTGATCACGTGAGTAATCATGCACTCTTCACGTGCATGATCATGCACTGATCACGTGTCTTAGCATGCACTAACCATGTTGCTGATCATGCAATGGTCAGGTGGCTATCATGCACTGTTTACCTGGCTGATCATGCACTGATCACATGGCTGTAATACACTGACCACTTGACTGTGCATGCACTGATCATGTGGATGATTATTCACTGATCACTTGACTGATCATGCACTGATCATGTGTCTGATCATGCACTGATAAAGTGCTTGATCATGCACTGATCACGTGGCTGAGCATACAGTGATTACATGACTGATCATGCACTAATCACGTTGTGGATCCTGCACTGATCACGTGACTGATCATGCACTAGTCACGTGCCTATCCTGCACTGATCACGTGGCTGATCATACACTGATCACGTGCCTGATCATGCACTGATCATGTGCCTGATCATGCACTGATTGCGTAAATTAGCATGCAGTGATCCCGTGTCTGAATTTTGCTGATCATGTGACTAATCAGTAACTGATCACGTGGCTATAATGCACTGATCACGTGACTGGGCACGCACTGGAAATATGGATGACCATACACTTATCACGTTACTGATCACGCACTGATCACGTGACTGATCATGCACTGATCACGTGGCTGATCCTGCACTGATCACGAAGCTGATCATACTCTGATCACGTGAGTGTGCATGCACTGATCACGTGGCTGATCATGCACTGATCACGTGGCTGATCATGCACTGATCACGTGTGTGATCATGAACTGATCACGTGGCTTATCATACACTGCTCACGTGGCTGATCATGCACTAATCACGTTGTGGATGATGCACTGATCACGTGGCTGATCATACACTGATCACGTGGGTGATCATGAACTGATCACGTGGCTGATCATACACTGATCACCTGAATGATCATGCACTAATCACGTTGTGGATCATGCACTGATCACGTGGCTGATCAGGCACTGATCACGTGGCTGATCATACTCTGAACACGAAGCTGAAAATACACTGATCACGTGACTGCATGCACTGATCACATGGCTATCATGCACTGATCACGTGTCTATCATGCACTGATCACGTGACTGCGCATTAACTGAACACATACCTGTTCATGCACTGTTTACGTGGCTATCATGCACTGATCACGTGGCTGATCATGCATTGGTCACGTGGCGGATCATGCACTGATCACGTTGCGTATCATGCACTGATCACATGACGGCGCATGAACTGATCACGTGGATATTATACACTGATCAAGTGACAAATCATGCACTACTCACGTGACTGATCATGCACTGATCACGTGGCTATCATGCACTGATCACGTGACTGATCATGCACTAGACACGTCGCTATCATGCACTGATCACGTTGCTGTTCATACAGTGATCACGTGACTGATCATGCACTGATCACGTGCCTGATCATGCACTGATCACGAAGCTGATCATACTCCAATCACGTGAGTGTGCATGCACTGATCACGTGGCTGATCATGCACTAATCACGTTGTGGATGATGCACTGATCACGAGGCTGATCATACACTGATCACGTGACTGTGCATGCAATGATAACTTGGCTGATCATGTACTCATCACGTGGCTGATCATGCACTGATAACCTGGCTATCATCCACTGATCACGTGAGTAATCATGCACTCTTCACGTGCATGATCATGCACTGATCACGTGTCTTAGCATGCACTAACCATGTTGCTGATCATGCAATGGTCAGGTGGCTATCATGCACTGTTTACCTGGCTGATCATGCACTGATCACATGACTGTAATACACTCACCACTTGACTGTGCATGCACGGATCATGTGGATGATTATACACTGATCACGTGACTGCATGCACTGATCACATGGCTATCATGCACTGATCACGTGTCTATCATGCACTGATCACGTGACTGCGCATTAACTGAACACATACCTGTTCATGCACTGTTTACGTGGCTATCATGCACTGATCACGTGGCTGATCATGCACTGATCACGAAGCTGATCATACACTGATCACAGGACTGTGCATGCACTGATCATGTGGCTGATCATGCACTGATCATGTGGCTGATGATACACTGATCACGTGGCTGATCAGGCACTGATCACGTGGCTGATCGTACTCTGAACACGAAGCTGAAAATACACTGATCACGAGACTGCATGCACTGATCACTTGACTGCGCATGCACTGATCACGTGGATGATAATACGCTGATCACTTGACTGCTTATGCACTAAAAAAATGGCTGATCATGCACTGATCACATGACTGATCATGCACTGATCACTTGACTGATCACGCACTGATTAATCATGTGCTGGTCACGTGGCTATCATGCACTGATCACTTGGCTGATCATACACTGATCACGTGACTGATCATGCATAGATCACGTGACTATCATGCACTGATCACTTGATTGTGCATGCAGTAATCACGTGGATGATCACGCATTTATCACGTGGCTGATCATGCACTAATCACATGGCGGAACATGAACTGATCACGTGACTTAGCATGCAGTGATCTCGTGTCTGAATGGTGCTGATCATGTGACTAATCAAGAACTGATCACGTGGCTATAATGCACTGATCACGTGACTGCGCATGCACTGATCATGTGGATGATAATACACTGATGACGTTACTGATCAGGCACTGATCACGTGACTGATCATTCACTGATCACGTGGCTATTATGCACTGATCACGGGACTGCACATGCAGTGTTCACGTAATTGTAGACAATGATCACGTGGCTATCATGCACTGATCACGTGTCTGTCATGCACTGAACACGTGGCTGATCAAACACTGATCACCTGGCTGATCATGCACTGATCACGTGGCTGATCATACTCTGATCACGTGGATGATCATACACTGATCACGTGACTGCATATGCACTGATCACGTGACTGATCAAACACTGATCACGTGGCTGATCATGCACTGATCATGTGACTGAGCATGCACTGATCATGTAGCTGATCATGCACTGATCACGAAGTTGATCATACACTGATCATGTGACTGAGCATGCACTGATCACGTAGCTGATCATGCACTGATCACGAAGTTGATCATACACTGATCACGTGAGTGTGCATGCACTGATCACGTGGCGGATCATGCAATCATCACGTGGCTGATCATGCACTGCTCACGTAGCTCTCATGCACTGATCACATGTCAATCATGCCCGGATCCCGTGGCTGATCCTGCACTGGTCGCGTGACTGATCATGCACTAATCACCTGGCTATCATGCCTAATCCCGTGGCTGATCATACACTGACCACGTGACTGATCTTGCACTGTTAAGCTGGCTATAATACACTGATCTCGTGACTGATCATGCATTCTTCACGTGCCTGATTATGCACTGATCACGTGGCTGATCTTGCACTGATCACGTGGCTGATAATGCACTGATCACTTGACTGATCATGCACTGATCACGTGTCTGATCATGCACTACTCACGTAACTGATCATGGACTGATCACCTGACTGATCATGCACTGATCATGAGCCTGATCATGCACTGATCACGGGCCTGTTTATGCACTGATCACGTGGCTGATCCTGCACTGATCACGAGGCTGATAATACACTGATCACGTGACTGTGCATGCAATGATCACTTGGCTGATCATGTACTGATCACGTGGCTGATCATGCACTGATCACGTGACTTCGCATGCCATGATCACGTGACTGATCATGCACTGATCACGTGGTTATCATGCACTGATAATGTGTCTTATCATACTTTGATCACCTAAATAATCATGCACTGATCACGTGGCAATCTTGCTCTGATCACGTGGTTGATCAGGCACTGATCACTTAGCTCTCATGCACTGATCACATAACTGCGCAAGAACTGATCACTTAGATATCATAGACAGGACACGTGACAGATCATGCACTGATCACGTGACTGATCATGCACTGATCTGGTGGCTATCATGCATTGATCACGTGGTTGATCATACACTGATCACGTGACTGATCATGCACTGATCACCTGGCTATCATGCACTAATCACGTAGCTGATCTGGAACAGATCACGTGACTAATCATGCAGTGATCACGTCGCTATCATGCACTGATCTCGAGATTGCCCATGCACTGAACATATGGATGATCACACACTGATCACCTGACAGATCATGCACTGAACACGTGACTTATCATGCACTGATCACGTGACTGCACATGCACTGATCATGTGACTGAGCATGCACTGATCACGTAGCTGATCATGCACTGATCACGAAGTTGATCATACACTGATCATGTGACTGAGCATGCACTGATCACGTAGCTGATCATGCACTGATCACGAAGTTGATCATACACTGATCACGTGAGTGTGCATGCACTGATCACGTGGCGGATCATGCACTGATCACGTGGCGGATCATGCACTGATCACGTAGCTCTCATGCACTGATCACATGTCAATCATGCCCGGATCCCGTGGCTGATCATGCACTGATCGCCTGACTGATCATGCACTAGTCACCTGGCTATCATGCCTAATCCCGTGGCTGATCATACACTGACCACGTGACTGATCATGCACTGATCACGTGGCTGATCATGCACTGATCTCGAAGCTGATCATACACTGATCACGTGAGTGTGCATGCAATGATCACATGGCTGATCATGCACTGATCACGTGGCTGAACATGCTCTGATCCCGTGGGTGATCATGCACTTATCACGTGGCTTATCATACACTGATCACGTGGCTGATCATGCACTAATCACGTTGTGGATGATGCACTGGTCACGTGGCTGATCAGACACTGATCACATGACTGATCATGCACTAATCACGTTGTGGATCATGCACTGATCACGTGGCTGATAATACACTGATTACGTGGCTGATCAATCAATGATCACGTGGCTGATCATGCACTGATCACATGGCTGATCATACTCTGATTACGTGGATGATCATACACTGATTATGTGGCTGATCATACACTGATCACGTGGCTGATCATGCACTGATCACGTGGCTGATCATACTCTGATCACGTGGATGATCATAGACTGATCACGTGACTGCATATGCACTGATCACGTGACTGATCATGCACTGATCACGTGGCTATCATGCACTGATTACGTGGCTTATCATACATTAATCACGTAACTAAATATGCACTGATCACGAAGCCTATCATACACTGATCATGTGACTGTGCATGCACTAATCACGTGGATGATCATGCACTGATCACGTGGCTGAGCATACAGTGATCACGTGACTGTGCATGAACTGATCACTTGGCTGATCATGCACTGATCACGTGACTGCACATGCACTGATCACGTGGCTCATCATACTGTGATCAAGTGGCTGATAATGCACTGATCACGTGGATGATCCTGCACTGATCACGAGGCTGATCATACAATGATCACGTGACTGTGCATGCAATGATCACTTGGCTGATCATGTACTCATCACGTTGTGGATCATGCACTGATCACATGACTGTCATGCATTGATCATGTGGCTGATCATGCACTGATCACGTGGCTGATCATGCACTGATCAGGAAGCTGATCATACACTGATCACAGGACTGTGCATGCACTGATCATGTGGCTGATCATGCACTGATCATATGGCTGATGATACACTGATCATGTGGCTGATCAGGCACTGATCACGTGGCTGATCGTACTCTGAACACGAAGCTGAAAATACACTGATCACGAGACTGCATGCACTGATCACTTGACTGCGCATGCACTGATCACGTGGATGATAATACGCTGATCACTTGACTGCTTATGCACTAAAAAAATGGCTGATCATGCACTGATCACATGACTGATCATGCACTGATCACTTGACTGATCATGCACTGATTAATCATGTGCTGGTCACGTGGCTATCATGCACTGAACACTTGGCTGATCATACACTGATCACGTGACTGATCATGCATAGATCACGTGACTATCATGCACTGATCACTTGACTGTGCATGCAGTAATCACGTGGATGATCACGCATTTATCACGTGGCTGATCATGCACTAATCACATGGCGGAACATGAACTGATCACGTGACTTAGCATGCAGTGATCTCGTGTCTGAATGGTGCTGATCATGTGACTAATCAAGAACTGATCACGTGGCTATAATGCACTGATCACGTGACTGCGCATGCACTGATCATGTGGATGATAATACAATGATGACGTTACTGATCAGGCACTGATCACGTGACTGATCATTCACTGATCACGTGGCTATTATGCACTGATCACGGGACTGCACATGCAGTGTTCACGTAATTGTAGACAATGATCACGTGGCTATCATGCACTGATCACGTGTCTGTCATGCACTGAACACGTGGCTGATCAAACACTGATCACCTGGCTGATCATGCACTAATCACTTTGTGGATCATGCACTGATACGTGGCTGATCATACACTGATCACGTGGCTGATCATGCACTGATCACGTGGCTGATCATACTCTGATCACGTGGATGATCATACACTGATCACGTGACTGCATATGCACTGATCACGTGACTGATCAGGCACTGATCACGTGGCTATCGTGCACTGATTACGTGGCTTATCATACATTAATCACGTAACTAAATATGCACTGATCACGAAGCCTATCATACACTGATAATGTGACTGTGCATGCACTAATCACGTGGATGATCATGCACTGATCACGTGGCTGAGCATACAGTGATCACGTGACTGTGCATAAACTGATCACTTGGATGATCATGCACTGATCACGTGACTGCACATGCACTGATCACGTGGCTGATCATACTGTGATCAAGTGGCTGATAATGCACTGATTACGTGGCTGATCATGCACAGATCACGTAGCTATCATGTGCCGATCACATGGCGATCATGCCCTGATCCCGTGGCTGATCATGCTCTGATCGCCTGACTGATCATGCACTAGTCACTTGGCTATCATGCACTGATCAGGTGGCAGATATGCACTGATCACGTGGCTGATATGCACTGATCACCTGGCTGATCATGCACTGATCACGAAGCTGATTATGCAATGATCACGTGGCTGATCATACACTGATCAAGTGGCTGATCATGCAATGATCACTTGGCTGATCATGCACTAATCACGTGGGGGATCATGAACTGATCACGTGGCTGAGCATACACTGATCACGTGGCTGATCTTGCACTTATCACGTGGCTGATCATACAGAGATTACATGACAGATCATGCACTAATCACGTGGTGGATCATGCACTGATCACGTGACTGATCATGCACTAGTCACGTGGCTATCGTGCACTGACCACGTGGCTGAACATACACTGATCACGTGACTGATGATGCACTGATCACGTGCCTGACCATGCACTGATTGCGTAAATTAGCATGCAGTTATCCCGTGTCTGAATTGTGCTTATCATGTGACTAATCAAGAACTGATCACGTGTCTGTAATGCACTGATCACGTGACTGTGCACACACTGAAAATATGGGTGATCATACACTGATCACGCACTGATCACGTGACTGATCATGCACTGATGACGTGGCTGAACATGCACTGATCATGTGACTGAGCATGCACTGATCATGTAGCTGATCATGCACTGATCACGAAGTTGATCATACACTGATCATGTGACTGAGCATGCACTGATCACGTAGCTGATCATGCACTGATCACGAAGTTGATCATACACTGATCACGTGAGTATGCATACACTGATCACATGGCGGATTTTGCATTGATCACGTGGCTGATCATGCACTGATCACATAGCTCTCATGCACTGATCACATGTCAATCATGCCCGGATCCCGTGGCTGATCATGCACTGATCGCGTGACTGATCATGCAGTAGTCCCCTGGCTATCATGCCTAATCCCGTGGCTGATCATACACTGACCACGTGACTGATCATGCACTGATCACGTGGCTGATCATGCACTGATCTCGAAGCTGATCATACACTGACCACGTGAGTGTGCATGCAATGATCACATGGCTGATCATGCACTGATCACGTGGCTGAACATGCTCTGATCCCGTGGGTGATCATGCACTTATCATGTGGCTTATCATACACTGATCACGTGGCTGATCATGCACTAATCACGTTGTGGATGATGCACTGGTCACGTGGCTGATCAGACACTGATCACATGACTGATCATGCACTAATCACGTTGTGGATCATGCACTGATCACGTGGCTGATAATACACTGATTACGTGGCTGATCATACACTGATCACGTGGCTGATCATGCACTAATCACGTTGTGGATGATGCACTGATCACGAGGCTGATCATACACTGATCACGTGACTGTGCATGCAATGATCACTTGGCTGATCATGTACTGATCACGTGGCTGATCATGCACTGATTACCTGGCTATCATCCACTGATCACGTGACTGATCATGCACTCTTCACGTGCATGATCATGCACTGATCACGTGTCTTAGCATGCACTAACCATGTTGCTGATCATGCAATGGTCAGGTGGCTATCATGCACTGTTTACCTGGCTGATCATGCACTGATCACATGGCTGTAATACACTGACCACGTGACTGTGCATGCACTGATCATGTGGATGATTATACACTGATCACGTGACTGATCATGCACTGATCATGTGTCTGATCATGCACTGATAAAGTGGTTGATCATGCACTGATCACGTGGCTGATCATACTCTGATTACGTGGATGATCATACACTGATTACGTGGCTGATCATACACTGATCACGTGGCTGATCATGCACTGATCACGTGGCTGATCATACTCTGATCACGTGGATGATCATAGACTGATCACGTGACTGCATATGCACTGATCACGTGACTGATCAGGCACTGATCACGTGGCTATCATGCACTGATTACGTGGCTTATCATGCATTAATCACGTAACTAAATATGCACTGATCACGAAGCCTATCATACACTGATAATGTGACTGTGCATGCACTAATCACGTGGATGATCATGCACTGATCACGTGGCTGAGCATACAGTGATTACGTAACTGTGCATGAACTAATCACTTGGCTGATCATGCACTGATCACGTGACTGCACATGCACTGATCACGTGGCTGATCATACTGTGATCAAGTGGCTGATAATGCACTGATGCCGTGGCTGATCATGCACAGATCACGTAGCTATCATGTGCCGATCACATGGCGATCATGCCCTGATCCCGTGGCTGATCATGCACTGATCGCGTGACTGATCATGCACGAGTCACTTGGCTATCATGCACTGATCAGGTGGCTGATATGCACTGATCACGTGGCTGATATGCACTGATCACGTGGCTGATCATGCACTGATCTCGAAGCTGATCATACACTGATCACGTGAGTGTGCATGCAATGATCACATGGCTGATCATGCACTGGTCACGTGGCTGATATGCACTGATCACGTGGCTGATATGCACTGATCACGTGGCTGATCATGCACTGATCACGAAGCTGATCATGCAATGATCACGTGGCTGATCATACACTGATCAAGTGGCTGATCATGCACTGATCACGTGGCTGATCATACTCTGATTACGTGGATGATCATACACTGATTACGTGGCTGATCATACACTGATCACGTGACTGATCATGCACTGATCACGTGCCTGACCATGCACTGATTGCGTAAATTAGCATGCAGTTATCTCGTGTCTGAATTGTGCTTATCATGTGACTAATCAAGAACTGATCACGTGGCTGTAATGCACTGATCACATGACTGTGCACACACTGAAAATATGGATGATCATACACTGATCACTTCACTGATCACGCACTGATCACGTGACTGATCATGCACTGATCACGTGGATGATCATACACTGATCACGTGGGTGATCATGAACTGATCACGTGGCTGATCATACACTGATCACATGAATGATCATGCACTAATCACGTTGTGGATCATGCACTGATCACGTGGCTGATCATACACTGATCACGTGGCTGATCTTGCACTTATCACGTGGCTGATCATACAGTGATTACATGAATGACCATGCACTAATCACGTTGTAGATTATGCACTGATCACATGACTGTGCATGTATTGATCACGTGGCTGATCATGCAATGAACACGTGGCTGATCATACACTGATCACATTACTGATCATGCACTGTTCACGTGCCTGATCATTCACTGATCACGTGGCTGATCATGCACTGATCACGAAGCTGATCATGCCCTGATCACATAACTGTGCATGCACTGATCACGTGGCTGATCATGCACTGATCACGTGACTGTGCATAAACTGATCACTTGGATGATCATGCACTGATCACGTGACTGCACATGCACTGATCACGTGGCTGATCATACTGTGATCAAGTCGCTGATAATGCACTGATTACGTGGCTGATCATGCACAGATCACGTAGCTATCATGTGCCGATCACATGGCGATCATGCCCTGATCCCGTGGCTGATCATGCACTGATCGCCTGACTGAACATGCACTAGTCACTTGGCTATCATGCACTGATCAGGTGGAAGATATGCACTGATCACGTGGCTGATATGCACTGATCACGTGGCTGATCATGCACTGATCACGAAGCTGATTATGCAATGATCACGTGGCTGATCATACACTGATCAAGTGGCTGATCATGCAATGATCACGTGGCTGATCATGCACTAATCACGTGGGGGATCATGAACTGATCACGTGGCTGAGCATACACTGATCACGTGGCTGATCTTGCACTTATCACGTGGCTGATCATACAGAGATTACATGACAGATCATGCACTAATCACGTGGTGGATCATGCACTGATCACGTGACTGATCATGCACTAGTCACGTGGCTATCGTGCACTGACCACGTGGCTGAACATACACTGATCACGTGACTGATGATGCACTGATCACGTGCCTGATCATGCACTGATTGCGTAAATTAGCATGCAGTTATCTCGTGTCTGAATTGTGCTTATCATGTGACTAATCAAGAACTGATCACGTGGCTGTAATGCACTGATCACGTGACTGTGCACACACTGAAAATATGGGTGATCATACACTGATCACTTCACTTATCACGCACTGATCACGTGACTGATCATGCACTGATGACGTGGCTGAACATGCACTGATCATGTGACTGAGCATGCACTGATCATGTAGCTGATCATGCACTGATCACGAAGTTGATCATACACTGATCATGTGACTGAGCATGCACTGATCACGTAGCTGATCATGCACTGATCACGAAGTTGATCATACACTTATCACGTGAGTATGCATACACTGATCACATGGCGGATTTTGCATTGATCACGTGGCTGATCATGCACTGATCACATAGCTCTCATGCACTGATCACATGTCAATCATGCCCGGATCCCGTGGCTGATCATGCACTGATCGCGTGACTGATCATGCACTAGTCACCTGGCTATCATGCCTAATCCCGTGGCTGATCATACACTGACCACGTGACTGATCATGCACTGATCACGTGGCTGATCATGCACTGATCTCGAAGCTGACCATACACTGATCACGTGAGTGTGCATGCAATGATCACATGGCTGATCATGCACTGATCACGTGGCTGAACATGCTCTGATCCCGTGGGTGATCATGCACTTATCATGTGGCTTATCATACACTGATCACGTGGCTGATCATGCACTAATCACTTTGTGGATGATGCACTGGTCACGTGGCTGATCATACACTGATCACATGACTGATCATGCACTAATCACGTTGTGGATCATGCACTGATCACGTGGCTGATAATACACTGATTACGTGGCTGATCATACACTGATCACGTGGCTGATCATGCACTAATCACGTTGTGGATGATGCACTGGTCACGTGGCTGATCATACACTGATCACATGACTGATCATGCACTAATCACGTTGTGGATCATGCACTGATCACGTGGCTGATCATACACTGATCACATGGCTGATCATGCACTGATCACGTGGCTGATCGTACTCTGATTACGTGGATGATCATACACTGATTACGTGGCTGATCATACACTGATCACGTGGCTGATCATGCACTGATCACGTGGCTGATCATACTCTGATCACGTGGATGATCATAGACTGATCACGTGACTGCATATGCACTGATCACGTGACTCATCAGGCACTGATCACGTGGCTATCATGCACTGATTATGTGGCTTATCATACATTAATCACGTAACTAAATATGCACTGATCACGAAGCCTATCATACACTGATAATGTGACTGTGCATGCACTAATCACGTGGATGATCATGCACTGATCACGTGGCTGAGCATACAGTGATTACGTAACTGTGCATGAACTAATCACTTGGCTGATCATGCACAGATCACGTGACTGCACATGCACTGATCACGTGGCTGATCATACTGTGATCAAGTGGCTGATAATGCACTGATTACGTGGCTGATCATGCACAGATCACGTAGCTATCATGTGCCGATCACATGGCGATCATGCCCTGATCCCGTGGCTGATCATGCACTGATCGCGTGACTGATCATGCACTAGTCACTTGGCTATCATGCACTGATCAGGTGGCTGATATGCACTGATCACGTGGCTGATATGCACTGATCACGTGGCTGATCATGCACTGATCACGAAGCTGATCATGCAATGATCACGTGGCTGATCATACACTGATCAAGTGGCTGATCATGCACTGATCACGTGGCTGATCATACTCTGATTACGTGGATGATCATACACTGATTACGTGGCTGATCATACACTGATCACGTGCCTGACCATGCACTGATTGCGTAAATTAGCATGCAGTTATCTCGTGTCTGAATTGTGCTTATCATGTGACTAATCAAGAACTGATCACGTGGCTGTAATGCACTGATCACATGACTGTGCACACACTGAAAATATGGATGATCATACACTGATCACTTCACTGATCACGCAGTGATCACGTGACTGATCATGCACTGATCACGTGGATGATCATACACTGATCACGTGGGTGATCATGAACTGATCACGTGGCTGATCATACACTGATCACATGAATGATCATGCACTAATCACGTTGTGGATCATGCACTGATCACGTGGCTGATCATACACTGATCACGTGGCTGATCTTGCACTTATCACGTGGCTGATCATACAGTGATTACATGAATGACCATTCACTAATCACGTTGTAGATTATGCACTGATCACATGACTGTGCATGTATTGATCACGTGGCTGATCATGCAATGAACACGTGGCTGATCATACACTGATCACATTACTGATCATGCACTGTTCACGTGCCTGATCATTCACTGATCACGTGGCTGATCATGCACTGATCACGAAGCTGATCATACCCTGATCACATAACTGTGCATGCACTGATCACGTGGCTGATCATGCACTGATCACGTGGCTGAGCATACACTGATCACGTGGCTGAACATACGCTGATCACGTGGCTGATCAGGCACTGATCACGTGGCTGATCATACTCTGAACATGAAGCTGAAAATACACTGATCACATGACAGCATGCAATGATCACGTGGCTATCATGCACTGTTCACGTGTTTATCATGCACTGATCACGTGACTGCGCATTAACTGAACACATACCTGTTCATGCACTGTTTACGTGGCTATCATGCACTGATCACGTGACTCATCATGCATTAATCACGTGACTGATCATGCACTGATCTCGTTGCGTATCATGCACTGATCACATGACGGTGCATGAACTGATCACGTGAATATTATACACTGATCAAGTGACAGATCATGTACTAATCACGTGACTGATCATGCACTGATCACGTGGCTATCATGCACTGATCACGTGGCTGATAATGCACTGATCACTTGACTGATCATGCACTGATCACGTGTCTGATCATGCACTAATCACGTGACTGATCATGGACTGATCACGTGACTGATCATGCACTGATCATGAGCCTGATCATGCACTGATCACGGGCCTGTTCATGCACTGATCACGTGGCTGATCCTGCACTGATCACGAGGCTGATCATACACTGATCACGTGACTGTGCATGCAATGATCACTTGGCTGATCATGTACTGATCACGTGGCTGATCATGCACTGATTACCTGGCTATCATCCACTGATCACGTGAGTAATCATGCACTCTTCACGTGCATGATCATGCACTGATCACGTGTCTTAGCATGCACTAACCATGTTGCTGATCATGCAATGGTCAGGTGGCTATCATTCACTGTTTACCTGGCTGATCATGCACTGATCACATGGCTGTAATACACTGACCACTTGACTGTGCATGCACTGATCATGTGGATGATTATACAGTGATCACGTGACTGATCATGCACTGATCATGTGTCTGATCATGCACTGATAAAGTGGTTGATCATGCACTGATCACGTGGCTGAGCATACAGTGATTACATGACTGATCATGCACTAATCACGTTGTGGATCCTGCACTGATCACGTGACTGATCATGCACTAGTCAAGTGCCTATCATGCACTGATCACGTGGCTGATCATACACTGATCACGTGCCTGATCATGCACTGATCATGTGCCTGATCATGCACTGATTGCGTAAATTAGCATGCAGTGATCCCGTGTCTGAATTGTGCTGATCATGTGACTAATCAAGAACTGATCACGTGGCTATAATGCACTGATCACGTGACTGGGCACGCACTGGAAATATGGATGACCATACACTTATCACGTTACTGATCACGCACTGATCACGTGACTGATCATGCACTGATCACGTGGCTGATCCTGCACTGATCACGAAGCTGATCATACTCTGATCACGTGAGTGTGCATGCACTGATCACGTGGCTGATCATGCACTGATCACGTGGCTGATCATGCACTGATCACGTGGGTGATCATGAACTGATCACATGGCTTATCATACACTGCTCACGTGGCTGATCATGCACTAATCACGTTGTGGATGATGCACTGATCACGTGGCTCATCATACACTGATCACGTGGGTGATCATGAACTGATCACGTGGCTGATCAGGCACTGATCACGTGGCTGATCATACTCTGAACACGAAGCTGAAAATACACTGATCACGTGACTGCATGCACTGATCACATGGCTATCATGCACTGATCACGTGTCTATCATGCACTGATCACGTGACTGCGCATTAACTGAACACATACCTGTTCATGCACTGTTTACGTGGCTATCATGCACTGATCACGTGGCTGATCATGCATTGGTCACGTGGCGGATCATGCACTGATCACGTTGCGTATCATGCACTGATCACATGACGGCGCATGAACTGATCACGTGGATATTATACACTGATCAAGTGACAAATCATGCACTACTCACGTGACTGATCATGCACTGATCACGTGGTTATCATGCACTGATCACGTGACTGATCATGCACTGATCACGTGCCTGATCATGCACTGATCACGAAGCTGATCATACTCCAATCACGTGAGTGTGCATGCACTGATCACGTGGCTGATCATGCACTAATCACGTTGTGGATGATGCACTGATCACGAGGCTGATCATACACTGATCACGTGACTGTGCATGCAATGATCACTTGGCTGATCATGTACTGATCACGTGGCTGATCATGCACTGATTACCTGGCTATCATCCACTGATCACGTGAGTGATCATGCACTCTTCACGTGCATGATCATGCACTGATCACGTGTCTTAGCATGCACTAACCATGTTGCTGATCATGCAATGGTCAGGTGGCTATCATGCACTGTTTACCTGGCTGATCATGCACTGATCACATGGCTGTAATACACTGACCACGTGACTGTGCATGCACTGATGATGTCGATGATTATACACTGATCACGTGACTGATCATGCACTGATCATGTGTCTGATCATGCACTGATAAAGTGGTTGATCATGCACTGATCACGTGGCTGAGCATACAGTGATTACATGACTGATCATGCACTAATCACGTTGTGGATCCTGCACTGATCACGTGACTGATCATGCACTAGTCACGTGGCTATCATGCACTGATCACGTGGCTGATCATACACTGATCACGTGCCTGATCATGCACTGATCACGTGCCTGATCATGCACTGATCACGAAGCTGATCATACTCCAATCACGTGAGTGTTCATGCACTGATCACGTGGCTGATCATGCACTAATCTCGTTGTGGATGATGCACTGATCACGTGGCTGATCATACACTGATCACATGACTGATCATGAACTAATCACGTTGTGGATCATGCACTGATCACGTGGCTGTTCTTGCACTTATCACGTGGCTGATCATACAGTGATTACATGACTGATCATGCACTAATCACGTTGTGGATCATGCACTGATCACATGAATGTGCATGCATTGATCATGTGGCTGATCATGCACTGATCACGTGGCTGATCATGCACTGATCACGAAGCTGATCATACACTGATCACAGGACTGTGCATGCACTGATCATGTGGCTGATCATGCACTGATCATGTGGCTGATGATACACTGATCACGTGGCTGATCAGGCACTGATCACGTGGCTGATCGTACTCTGAACACGAAGCTGAAAATACACTGATCACGAGACTGCATGCACTGATCACTTGACTGCGCATGCACTGATCACGGGGATGATAATACGCTGATCACTTGACTGCTTATGCATGAAAAAAATGGCTGATCATGCACTGATCACATGACTGATCATGCACTGATCACTTGACTGATCACGCACTGATTAATCATGTGCTGGTCACGTGGCTATCATGCACTGATCACTTGGCTGATCATACACTGATCACGTGACTGATCATGCATAGATCACGTGACTATCATGCACTGATCACTTGATTGTGCATGCAGTAATCACGTGGATGATCACGCATTTATCACGTGGCTGATCATGCACTAATCACATGGCGGAACATGAACTGATCACGTGACTTAGCATGCAGTGATCTCGTGTCTGAATGGTGCTGATCATGTGACTAATCAAGAACTGATCACGTGGCTATAATGCACTGATCACGTGACTGCGCATGCACTGATCTTGTGGATGATAATACACTGATGACGTTACTGATCAGGCACTGATCACGTGACTGATCATTCACTGATCACGTGGCTATTATGCACTGATCACGTGTCTATCATGCACTGAACACGTGGCTGATCAAACACTGATCACGTGGCTGATAATGCACTGATCATGTGACTGAGCGTGCACTGATCACGTAGCTGATCATGCACTGATCACGAAGTTGATCATACACTGATCACGTGAGTGTGCATGCACTGATCACGTGGCGGATCATGCAATCATCACGTGGCTGATCATGCACTGATCACGTAGCTCTCATGCACTGATCACATGTCAATCATGCCCGGATCCCGTGGCTGATACTGCACTGCTCACGTGCCTGATCATGCACTAATCACATTGTGGATGATGCACTGATCACGTGGCTCATCATACACTGATCACGTGGGTGATCATGAACTGATCACGTGGCTGATCATACACTGATTACCTGAATGATCATGCACTAATCACGTTGTGGATCATGCACTGATCACGTGGCTGATCAGGCACTGATCACGTGGCTGATCATACTCTGAACACGAAGCTGAAAATACACTGATCACGTGACTGCATGCACTGATCACATGGCTATCGTGCACTGATCACGTGTCTATCATGCACTGATCACGTGACTGCGCATTAACTGAACACATACCTGTTCATGCACTGTTTACGTGGCTATCATGCACTGATCACGTGGCTGATCATGCATTGGTCACGTGGCGGATCATGCACTGATCACGTTGCGTATCATGCACTGATCACATGACGGCGCATGAACTGATCACGTGGATATTATACACTGATCAAGTGACAAATCATGCACTACTCACGTGACTGATCATGCACTGATCACGTGACTGATCATGCACTAGACACGTCGCTATCATGCACTGATCACGTTGCTGTTCATACAGTGATCATGTGACTGATCATGCACTGATCACGTGCCTGATCATGCACTGATCACGAAGCTGATCATACTCCAATCACGTGAGTGTGCATGCACTGATCACGTGGCTGATCATGCACTAATCACGTTGTGGATGATGCACTGATCACGAGGCTGATCATACACTGATCACGTGACTGTGCATGCAATGATCACTTGGCTGATCATGTACTGTTCACGTGGCTGATCATGCACTGATTACCTGGCTATCATCCACTGATCACGTGAGTGATCATGCACTCTTCACGTGCATGATCATGCACTGATCACGTGTCTTAGCATGCACTAACCATGTTGCTGATCATGCAATGGTCAGGTGGCTATCATGCACTGTTTACCTGGCTGATCATGCACTGATCACATGGCTGTAATACACTGACCACGTGACTGTGCATGCACTGATCATGTGGATGATTATACACTGATCACGTGACTGATCATGCACTGATCATGTGTCTGATCATGCACTGATAAAGTGGTTGATCATGCACTGATCACGTGGCTGAGCATACAGTGATTACATGACTGATCATGCACTAATCACGTTGTGGATCCTGCACTGATCACGTGACTGATCATGCACTAGCCACGTGGCTATCATGCACTGATCACGTGGCTGATCATACACTGATCACGTGCCTGATCATGCACTGATCACGTGCCTGATCATGCACTGATCACGAAGCTGATCATACTCCAATCACGTGAGTGTGCATGCACTGATCACGTGGCTGATCATGCACTAATCACCTTGTGGATTATGCACTGATCACGTGGCTGATCATACACTGATCACATGACTGATCATGCACTAATCACGTTGTGGATCATGCACTGATCACATGAATGTGCATGCATTGATCACGTGGCTGATCATGCACTGATCACGAAGCTGATCATACACTGATCACAGGACTGTGCATGCACTGATCATGTGGCTGATCATGCACTGATCATGTGGCTGATGATACACTGATCACGTGGCTGATCAGGCACTGATCACGTGGCTGATCGTACTCTGAACACGAAGCTGAAAATACACTGATCACGAGACTGCATGCACTGATCACTTGACTGCGCATGCACTGATCACGTGGATGATAATACGCTGATCACTTGACTGCTTATGCACTAAAAAAATGGCTGATCATGCACTGATCACATGACTGATCAGGCACTGATCACGTGGCTGAACATGCTCTGATCCCGTGGGTGATCATGCACTTATCATGTGGCTTATCATACACTGATCACGTGGCTGATCATGCACTAATCACTTTGTGGATGATGCACTGGTCACGTGGCTGATCATACACTGATCACATGACTGATCATGCACTAATCACGTTGTGGATCATGCACTGATCATGTGGCTGATAATACACTGATTACGTGGCTAATCATACACTGATCACGTGGCTGATCATGCACTAATCACGTTGTGGATGATGCACTGGTCACGTGGCTGATCATACACTGATCACATGACTGATCATGCACTAATCACGTTGTGGATCATGCACTGATCACGTGGCTGATCATACACTGATCACATGGCTGATCATGCACTGATCACGTGGCTGATCATACTCTGATTACGTGGATGATCATACACTGATTACGTGGCTGATCATACACTGATCACGTGGCTGATCATGCACTGATCACGTGGCTGATCATACTCTGATCACGTGACTGCATATGCACTGATCACGTGACTGATCATGCACTAATCACGTTGTGGATCATGCACTGATCACGTGGCTGATCATACACTGATCACGTGGCTGATCATACTCTGATCACGTGGATGATCATAGACTGATCACGTGACTGCATATGCACTGATCACGTGACTGATCAGGCACTGATCACGTGGCTATCATGCACTGATTACGTGGCTTATCATACATTAATCACGTAACTAAATATGCACTGATCACGAAGCCTATCATACACTGATAATGTGACTGTGCATGCACTAATCACGTGGATGATCATGCACTGATCACGTGGCTGAGCATACAGTGATTACGTAACTGTGCATGAACTAATCACTTGGCTGATCATGCACTGATCACGTGACTGCACATGCACTGATCACGTGGCTGATCATACTGTGATCAAGTGGCTGATAATGCACTGATGCCGTGGCTGATCATGCACAGATCACGTAGCTATCATGTGCCGATCACATGGCGATCATGCCCTGATCCCGTGGCTGATCATGCACTGATCGCGTGACTGATCATGCACGAGTCACTTGGCTATCATGCACTGATCAGGTGGCTGATATGCACTGATCACGTGGCTGATATGCACTGATCACGTGGCTGATCATGCACTGATCTCGAAGCTGATCATACACTGATCACGTGAGTGTGCATGCAATGATCACATGGCTGATCATGCACTGGTCACGTGGCTGATATGCACTGATCACGTGGCTGATATGCACTGATCACGTGGCTGATCATGCACTGATCATGAAGCTGATCATGCAATGATCACGTGGCTGATCATACACTGATCAAGTGGCTGATCATGCACTGATCACGTGGCTGATCATACTCTGATTACGTGGATGATCATACACTGATTACGTGGCTGATCATACACTGATCACGTGACTGATCATGCACTGATCACGTGCCTGACCATGCACTGATTGCGTAAATTAGCATGCAGTTATCTCGTGTCTGAATTGTGCTTATCATGTGACTAATCAAGAACTGATCACGTGGCTGTAATGCACTGATCACATGACTGTGCACACACTGAAAATATGGATGATCATACACTGATCACTTCACTGATCACGCACTGATCACGTGACTGATCATGCACTGATCACGTGGATGATCATACACTGATCACGTGGGTGATCATGAACTGATCACGTGGCTGATCATACACTGATCACATGAATGATCATGCACTAATCACGTTGTGGATCATGCACTGATCACGTGGCTGATCATACACTGATCACGTGGCTGATCTTGCACTTATCACGTGGCTGATCATACAGTGATTACATGAATGACCATGCACTAATCACGTTGTAGATTATGCACTGATCACATGACTGTGCATGTATTGATCACGTGGCTGATCATGCAATGAACACGTGGCTGATCATACACTGATCACATTACTGATCATGCACTGTTCACGTGCCTGATCATTCACTGATCACGTGGCTGATCATGCACTGATCACGAAGCTGATCATACCCTGATCACATAACTGTGCATGCACTGATCACGTGGCTGATCATGCACTGATCACGTGGCTGAGCATACAGTGATCACGTGACTGTGCATAAACTGATCACTTGGATGATCATGCACTGATCACGTGACTACACATGCACTGATCACGTGGCTGATCATACTGTGATCAAGTGGCTGATAATGCACTGATTACGTGGCTGATCATGCACAGATCACGTAGCTATCATATGCCGATCACATGGCGATCATGCCCTGATCCCGTGGCTGATCATGCACTGATCGCCTGACTGATCATGCACTAGTCACTTGGCTATCATGCACTGATCAGGTGGAAGATATGCACTGATCACGTGGCTGATATGCACTGATCACGTGGCTGATCATGCACTGATCACGAAGCTGATTATGCAATGATCACGTGGCTGATCATACACTGATCAAGTGGCTGATCATGCAATGATCACGTGGCTGATCATGCACTAATCACGTGGGGGATCATGAACTGATCACGTGGCTGAGCATACACTGATCACGTGGCTGATCTTGCACTTATCACGTGGCTGATCATACAGAGATTACATGACAGATCATGCACTAATCACGTGGTGGATCATGCACTGATCACGTGACTGATCATGCACTAGTCACGTGGCTATCGTGCACTGACCACGTGGCTGAACATACACTGATCACGTGACTGATGATGCACTGATCACGTGCCTGATCATGCACTGATTGCGTAAATTAGCATGCAGTTATCTCGTGTCTGAATTGTGCTTATCATGTGACTAATCAAGAACTGATCACGTGGCTGTAATGCACTGATCACGTGACTGTGCACACACTGAAAATATGGGTGATCATACACTGATCACTTCACTTATCACGCACTGATCACGTGAATGATCATGCACTGATGACGTGGCTGAACATGCACTGATCATGTGACTGAGCATGCACTGATCATGTAGCTGATCATGCACTGATCACGAAGTTGATCATACACTGATCATGTGACTGAGCATGCACTGATCACGTAGCTGATCATGCACTGATCACGAAGTTGATCATACACTGATCACGTGAGTATGCATACACTGATCACATGGCGGATTTTGCATTGATCACGTGGCTGATCATGCACTGATCACATAGCTCTCATGCACTGATCACATGTCAATCATGCCCGGATCCCGTGGCTGATCATGCACTGATCGCGTGACTGATCATGCACTAGTCACCTGGCTATCATGCCTAATCCCGTGGCTGATCATACACTGACCACGTGACTGATCATGCACTGATCACGTGGCTGATCATGCACTGATCTCGAAGCTGATCATACACTGATCACGTGAGTGTGCATGCAATGATCACATGGCTGATCATGCACTGATCACGTGGCTGAACATGCTCTGATCCCGTGGGTGATCATGCACTTATCATGTGGCTTATCATACACTGATCACGTGGCTGATCATGCACTAATCACTTTGTGGATGATGCACTGGTCACGTGGCTGATCATACACTGATCACATGACTGATCATGCACTAATCACGTTGTGGATCATGCACTGATCACGTGGCTGATAATACACTGATTACGTGGCTGATCATACACTGATCACGTGGCTGATCATGCACTAATCACGTTGTGGATGATGCACTGGTCACGTGGCTGATCATACACTGATCACATGACTGATCATGCACTAATCACGTTGTGGATCATGCACTGATCACGTGGCTGATCATACACTGATCACATGGCTGATCATGCACTGATCACGTGGCTGATCATACTCTGATTACGTGGATGATCATACACTGATTACGTGGCTGATCATACACTGATCACGTGCCTGATCATGCACTGATCACGTGGCTGATCATACTCTGATCACGTGGATGATCATAGACTGATCACGTGACTGCATATGCAGTGATCACGTGACTCATCAGGCACTGATCACGTGGCTATCATGCACTGATTACGTGGCTTATCATACATTAATCACGTAACTAAATATGCTCTGATCACGAAGCCTATCATACACTGATAATGTGACTGTGCATGCACTAATCACGTGGATGATCATGCACTGATCACGTGGCTGAGCATACAGTGATTACGTAACTGTGCATGAACTAATCACTTGGCTGATCATGCACAGATCACGTGACTGCACATGCACTGATCACGTGGCTGATCATACTGTGATCAAGTGGCTGATAATGCACTGATTACGTGGCTGATCATGCACAGATCACGTAGCTATCATGTGCCGATCACATGGCGATCATGCCCTGATCCCGTGGCTGATCATGCACTGATCGCGTGACTGATCATGCACTAGTCACTTGGCTATCATGCACTGATCAGGTGGCTGATATGCACTGATCACGTGGCTGATATGCACTGATCACGTGGCTGATCATGCACTGATCACGAAGCTGATCATGCAATGATCACGTGGCTGATCATACACTGATCAAGTGGCTGATCATGCACTGATCACGTGGCTGATCATACTCTGATTACGTGGATGATCATACACTGATTACGTGGCTGATCATACACTGATCACGTGACTGATCATGCACTGATCACGTGCCTGACCATGCACTGATTGCGTAAATTAGCATGCAGTTATCTCGTGTCTGAATTGTGCTTATCATGTGACTAATCAAGAACTGATCACGTGGCTGTAATGCACTGATCACATGACTGTGCACACACTGAAAATATGGATGATCATACACTGATCACTTCACTGATCACGCGCTGATCACGTGACTGATCATGCACTGATCACGTGGATGATCATACACTGATCACATGAATGATCATGCACTAATCACGTTGTGGATCATGCACTGATCACGTGGCTGATCATACACTGATCACGTGGCTGATCTTGCACTTATCACGTGGCTGATCATACAGTGATTACATGAATGACCATGCACTAATCACGTTGTAGATTATGCACTGATCACATGACTGTGCATGTATTGATCACGTGGCTGATCATGCAATGAACACGTGGCTGATCATACACTGATCACATTACTGATCATGCACTGTTCACGTGCCTGATCATTCACTGATCACGTGGCTGATCATGCACTGATCACGAAGCTGATCATACCCTGATCACATAACTGTGCATGCACTGATCACGTGGCTGATCATGCACTGATCACGTGGCTGAGCATACACTGATCACGTGGCTGAACATACGCTGATCACGTGGCTGATCAGGCACTGATCACGTGGCTGATCATACTCTGAACATGAAGCTGAAAATACACTGATCACATGACTGCATGCACTGATCACATGGCTATCATGCACTGATCACGTGTTTATCATGCACTGATCACGTGACTGCGCATTAACTGAACACATACCTGTTCATGCACTGTTTACGTGGCTATCATGCACTGATCACGTGACTCATCATGCATTAATCACGTGACTGATCATGCACTGATCTCGTTGCGTATCATGCACTGATCACATGACGGTGCATGAACTGATCACGTGAATATTATACACTGATCAAGTGACAGATCATGTACTAATCACGTGACTGATCATGCACTGATCACGTGGCTATCATGCACTGATCACGTGGCTATAATGCACTGATCACTTGACTGATCATGCACTGATCACGTGTCTGATCATGCACTACAAACGTGACTGATCATGGACTGATCACGTGACTGATCATGCACTGATCATGAGCCTGATCATGCACTGATCACGGGCCTGTTCATGCACTGATCACGTGGGTGATCCTGCACTGATCACGAGGCTGATCATACACTGATCACGTGACTGTGCATGCAATGATCACTTGGCTGATCATGTACTGATCACGTGGCTGATCATGCACTGATTACCTGGCTATCATCCACTGATCACGTGAGTAATCATGCACTCTTCACGTGCATGATCATGCACTGATCACGTGTCTTAGCATGCACTAACCATGTTGCTGATCATGCAATGATCAGGTGGCTATCATTCACTGTTTACCTGGCTGATCATGCACTGATCACATGGCTGTAATACACTGACCACTTGACTGTGCATGCACTGATCATGTGGATGATTATACAGTGATCACGTGACTGATCATGCACTGATCATGTGTCTGATCATGCACTGATAAAGTGGTTGATCATGCACTGATCACGTGGCTGAGCATACAGTGATTACATGACTGATCATGCACTAATCACGTTGTGGATCCTGCACTGATCACGTGACTGATCATGCACTAGTCACGTGCCTATCATGCACTGATCACGTGGCTGATCATACACTGATCACGTGCCTGATCATGCACTGATCATGTGCCTGATCATGCACTGATTGCGTAAATTAGCATGCAGTGATCCCGTGTCTGAATTGTGCTGATCATGTGACTAATCAAGAACTGATCACGTGGCTATAATGCACTGATCACGTGACTGGGCACGCACTGGAAATATGGATGACCATACACTTATCACGTTACTGATCACGCACTGATCACGTGACTGATCATGCACTGATCACGTAGCTGATTCTGCACTGATCACGAAGCTGATCATACTCTGATCACGTGAGTGTGCATGCACTGATCACGTGGCTGATCATGCACTGATCACGTGGCTGATCATGCACTGATCACGTGGGTGATCATGAACTGATCACGTGGCTTATCATACACTGCTCACGTGGCTGATCATGCACTAATCACATTGTGGATGATGCACTGATCACGTGGCTCATCATACACTGATCACGTGGGTGATCATGAACTGATCACGTGGCTGATCATACACTGATTACCTGAATGATCATGCACTAATCACGTTGTGGATCATGCACTGATCACGTGGCTGATCAGGCACTGATCACGTGGCTGATCATACTCTGAACACGAAGCTGAAAATACACTGATCACGTGACTGCATGCACTGATCACATGTCTATCATGCACTGATCACGTGTCTATCATGCACTGATCACGTGACTGCGCATTAACTGAACACATACCTGTTCATGCACTGTTTACGTGGCTATCATGCACTGATCACGTGGCTGATCATGCATTGGTCACGTGGCGGATCATGCACTGATCACGTTGCGTATCATGCACTGATCACATGACGGCGCATGAACTGATCACGTGGATATTATACACTGATCAAGTGACAAATCATGCAATACTCACGTGACTGATCATGCACTGATCACGTGACTGATCATGCACTAGACACGTCGCTATCATGCACTGATCACGTTGCTGTTCATACAGTGATCACGTGACTGATCATGCACTGATCACGTGCCTGATCATGCACTGATCACGAAGCTGATCATACTCCAATCACGTGAGTGTGCATGCACTGATCACGTGGCTGATCATGCACTAATCACGTTGTGGATGATGCACTGATCACGAGGCTGATCATACACTGATCACGTGACTGTGCATGCAATGATCACTTGGCTGATCATGTACTGTTCACGTGGCTGATCATGCACTGATTACCTGGCTATCATCCACTGATCACGTGAGTGATCATGCACTCTTCACGTGCATGATCATGCACTGATCACGTGTCTTAGCATGCACTAACCATGTTGCTGATCATGCAATGGTCAGGTGGCTATCATGCACTGTTTACCTGGCTGATCATGCACTGATCACATGGCTGTAATACACTGACCACGTGACTGTGCATGCACTGATCATGTGGATGATTATACACTGATCACGTGACTGATCATGCACTGATCATGTGTCTGATCATGCACTGATAAAGTGGTTGATCATGCACTGATCACGTGGCTGAGCATACAGTGATTACATGACTGATCATGCACTAATCACGTTGTGGATCCTGCACTGATCACGTGACTGATCATGCACTAGCCACGTGGCTATCATGCACTGATCACGTGGCTGATCATACACTGATCACGTGCCTGATCATGCACTGATCACGTGCCTGATCATGCACTGATTGCGTAAATTAGCATGCAGTGATCTCGTGTCTGAATTGTGCTTATCATGTGACTAATCAAGAACTGATCACGTGGCTGTAATGCACTGATCACATGACTGTGCACACACTGAAAATATGGATGATCATACACTGATCACTTCACTGATCACGCACTGATCACGTGTCTGATCATGCACTACTCACGTAACTGATCATGGACTGATCACCTGACAGATCATGCACTGATCATGAGCCTGATCATGCACTGATCACGGGCCTGTTTATGCACTGATCACGTGGCTGATCCTGCACTGATCACGAGGCTGATAATACACTGATCACGTGACTGTGCATGCAATGATCACTTGGCTGATCATGTACTGATCACGTGGCTGATCATGCACTGATCACGTGACTTCGCATGCCATGATCACGTGACTGATCATGCACTGATCACGTGGCTGATCTTGCACTGATCACGTGGCTGATAATGCACTGATCACTTGACTGATCATGCACTGATCACGTGTCTGATCATGCACTACTCAGGTAACTGATCATGGACTGATCACCTGACTGATCATGAACTGATCATGAGCCTGATCATGCACTGATCACGGGCCTGTTTATGCACTGATCACGTGGCTGATCCTGCACTTATCACGAGGCTGATAATACACTGATCACGTGACTGTGCATGCAATGATCACTTGGCTGATCATGTACTGATCACGTGGCTATCATGCACTGATAATGTGGCTTATCATACTTTGATCACCTAAATAATCATGCACTGATCACGTGGCAATCTTGCTCTGATCACGTGGTTGATCAGGCACTGATCACTTAGCTCTCATGCACTGATCACATGACTGCGCAAGAAATGATCACTTAGATATCATAGACAGGACACGTGACAGATCATGCACTGATCACGTGACTGATCATGCACTGATCTGGTGGCTATCATGCATTGATCACGTGGTTGATCATACACTGATCACGTGACTGATCATGCACTGATCACCTGGCTATCATGGACTAATCAAGTAGCTGATCTGGAACAGATCACGTGACTAATCATGCAGTGATCACGTCGCTATCATGCACTGATCTCGAGATTGCCCATGCACTGAACATATGGATGATCACACACTGATCACCTGACAGATCATGCACTGAACACGTGACTTATCATGCACTAATCACGTGACTGCACATGCACTGATCATGTGACTGAGCATGCACTGATCACGTAGCTGATCATGCACTGATCACGAAGTTGATCATACACTGATCATGTGACTGAGCATGCACTGATCACGTAGCTGACCATGCACTGATCACGAAGTTGATCATACACTGATCACGTGAGTGTGCATGCACTGATCACGTGGCGGATCATGCAATGATCACGTGGCTGATCATGCACTGATCTCGAAGCTGATCATACACTGATCACGTGAGTGTGCATGCAATGATCACATGGTTGA
This sequence comes from Bos taurus, assembly GCF_002263795.3. NCBI lineage: Eukaryota > Metazoa > Chordata > Mammalia > Artiodactyla > Bovidae > Bos > Bos taurus. The sequence continues at coordinate 161,500 of NW_020190428.1, forward strand.
TCATGCACTGATCACGTGGCTGAACATGCTCTGATCCCGTGGGTGATCATGCACTTATCACGTGGCTTATCATACACTGATCACGTGGCTGATCATGCACTAATCACGTTGTGGATGATGCACTGGTCACGTGGCTGATCATTAACTGATCACATGACTGATCATGCACTAATCACGTTGTGAGTCATGCACTGATCACGTGGCTGATAATACACTGATTACGTGGCTGATCATACACTGATCACGTGGCTGATCATGCACTGATCACGTGGCTGATCATACTCTGATTACTTGGATGATCATACACTGATTACGTGGCTGATCATACACTGATCACGTGCCTGATCATGCACTGATCACGTGGCTGATCATACTCTGATCACGTGGATGATCATAGACTGATCACGTGACTGCATATGCACTGATCACGTGACTGATCAGGCACTGATCACGTGGCTATCATGCACTGATTACGTGGCTTATCATACATTAATCACGTAACTAAATATGCACTGATCACGAAGCCTATCATACACTGATAATGTGACTGTGCATGCACTAATCACGTGGATGATCATGCACTGATCACGTGGCTGAGCATACAGTGATCACGTGACTGTGCATGAACTGATCACTTGGCTGATCATGCACTGATCACGTGGCTCATCATACTGTGATCAAGTGGCTGATAATGCACTGATTACGTGGCTGATCATGCACAGATCACGTAGCTATCATGTGCCGATCACATGGCGATCATGCCCTGATCCCGTGGCTGATCATGCACTGATCGCCTGACTGATCATGCACTAGTCACTTGGCTATCATGCACTGATCAGGTGGCTGATATGCACTGATCACGTGGATGATATGCACTGATCACGTGGCTGATCATGCACTGATCACGAAGCTGATCATGCAATGATCACGTGGCTGATCATACACTGATCAAGTGGCTGATCATGCAATGATCACGTGGCTGATCATGCACTGATCAAGTGGGGGATCATGAACTGATCACGTGGCTGCTCATACATTGATCACGTGGCTGATCATGCACTGATCACGTTGTGGATGATGCACTGATAACGTGGCTGAGCATACACTGATCACGTGGCTGATCTTGTACTTATCACGTGGCTGATCATACAGAGATTACATGACTGATTATGCACTAATCACGTTGTGGATCATGCACTGATCACGTGACTGATCATGCACTGATCACGTGACTGATCTTGCACTGTTAAGCTGGCTATAATACACTGATCTCGTGACTGATCATGCATTCTTCACGTGCCTGATCATGCACTGATCACGTGGCTGATCTTGCACTGATCACGTGGCTGATCCTGCACTGATCACGAGGCTGATAATACACTGATCACGTGACTGTGCATGCAATGATCACTTGGCTGATCATGTACTGATCACGTGGCTGATCATGCACTGATCACGTGACTTCGCATTCCATGATCACGTGACTGATCATGCACTGATCACGTGGCTGATCTTGCACTGATCACGTGGCTGATAATGCACTGATCACTTGACTGATCATGCACTGATCACGTGTCTGATCATGCACTACTCACGTAACTGATCATGGACTGATCACCTGACTGATCATGCACTGATCATGAGCGTGATCATGCACTGATCACGGGCCTGTTTATGCACTGATCACGTGGCTGATCCTGCACTGATCACGAGGCTGATAATACACTGATCACGTGACTGTGCATGCAATGATCACTTGGCTGATCATGTACTGATCACGTGGCTATCATGCACTGATAATGTGGCTTATCATACTTTGATCACCTAAATAATCATGCACTGATCACGTGGCAATCTTGCTCTGATCACGTGGTTGATCAGGAACTGATCACTTAGCTATCATGCACTGATCACATAACTGCGCAAGAACTGATCACTTAGATATCATAGACAGGACACGTGACAGATCATGCACTGATCACGTGACTGATCATGCACTGATCTGGTGGCTATCATGCATTGATCACGTGGTTGATCATACACTGATCACGTGACTGATCATGCACTGATCACCTGGCTATCATGCACTAATCACGTAGCTGATCTGGAACAGATCACGTGACTAATCATGCAGTGATCACGTCGCTATCATACACTGATCTCGAGATTTCCCATGCACTGAACATATGGATGATCACACACTGATCACCTGACAGATCATGCACTGAACACGTGACTTATCATGCACTGATCACGTGACTGCACATGCACTGATCATGTGACTGAGCATGCACTGATCACGTAGCTGATCATGCACTGATCACGAAGTTGATCATACACTGATCATGTGACTGAGCATGCACTGATCACGTAGCTGATCATGCACTGATCACGAAGTTGATCATACACTGATCACGTGAGTGTGCATGCACTGATCACGCGGCCGATCATGCAATGATCACGTGGCTGATCATGCACTGATCACGTAGCTCTCATGCACTGATCACATGTCAATCATGCCCGGATCCCGTGGCTGATCATGCACTGATCGCCTGACTGATCATGCACTAGTCACCTGGCTATCATTCCTAATCCCGTGGCTGATCATACACTGACCATGTGACTGATCATGCACTGATCACGTGGCTGATCATGCACTGATCTCGAAGCTGATCATACACTGATCACGTGAGTGTGCATGCAATGATCACATGGTTGATCATGCACTGATCACGTGGCTGAACATGCTCTGATCCCGTGGGTGATCATGCACTTATCACGTGGCTTATCATACACTGATCACGTGGCTGATCATGCACTAATCACGTTGTGGATGATGCACTGGTCACGTGGCTGATCATACACTGATCACATGACTGATCATGCACTAATCACGTTGTGAGTCATGCACTGATCACGTGGCTGATCATACTCTGATCACGTGGATGATCATAGACTGATCCCGTGACTGCATATGCACTGATCACGTGACTGATCAGGCACTGATCACGTGGCTATCATGCACTGATTACGTGGCTTATCATACATTAATCACGTAACTAAATATGCACTGATCACGAAGCCTAACATACACTGATAATGTGACTGTGCATGCACTAATCACGTGGATGATCATGCACTGATCACGTGGCTGAGCATACAGTGATCATGTGACTGTGCATGAACTGATCACTTGGCTGATCATGCACTGATCACGTGACTGCACATGCACTGATCACGTGGCTCATCATACTGTGATCAAGTGGCTGATAATGCACTGATTACGTGGCTGATCATGCACAGATCACGTAGCTATCATGTGCCGATCACATGGCGATCATGCCCTGATCCCGTGGCTGATCATGCACTGATCACCTGACTGATCATGCACTAGTCACTTGGCTATCATGCACTGATCAGGTGGCTGATATGCACTGATCACGTGGCTGATATGCACTGATCAAGTGGCTGATCATGCACTGATCACGAAGCTGATCATGCAATGATCACGTGGCTGATCATACACTGATCAAGTGGCTGATCATGCAATGATCACGTGGCTGATCATGCACTGATCACGTGGGACATCATGAACTGATCACGTGGCTGAGCATACACTGATCACGTGGCTGATCATGCACTTATCACGTGGCTGATCATACAGAGATTACATGACTGATTATGCACTAATCACGTTGTGGATCATGCACTGATCACGTGACTGATCATGCACTAGTCACGTGGCTATCATGCACTGATCACATGGCTGAACATACACTGATCACGTGACTGATCATGCACTGATCACGTGCCTGATCATGCACTGATTGCGTAAATTAGCATGCAGTTATCTCATGTCTGAATTGTGCTTATCATGTGACTAATCAAGAACTCATCACGTGGCTGTAATGCAGTGATCACGTGACTGTGCACACACTGAAATTATGGATGATCATACACTGATCACTTCACTGATCACGCACTGATCACGTGACTGATCATGCACTGATCACGTGGATGATCATGAACTGATCACGTGACTGATCATACACTGCTCACGTGGCTGGTCATGCACTAATTACGTTGTGGATGATGCACTGATCACGTGGCTGATCATACACTGATAACGTGGGTGATCATGAACTGATCACGTGGCTGATCATACACTGATCACATGAATGCTCATGCACTAATCACGTTGTGGATCATGCACTGATCACGTGGCTGATCATACACTGATCACGTGACTTATCTTGCACTTATCACGTGGCTGATCATACAGTGATTACATGAATGAACATGCACTAATCACGTTGTAGATTATGCACTGATCACATGACTGTGCATGTATTAATCACGTGGCTGATCATGCAATGAACACGTGGCTGATCATACACTGATCACATTACTGATCATGCACTGTTCACGTGCCTGATCATTCACTGATCACGTGGCTGATCAGGCACTGGTCATGAAGGTGATCATACTCTGATCACGTGAGTGTGCATGCACTGATCACGTGGTTGATCATGAACTGATCACGTGGCTTATCATACACTGCTCACGTGGCTGATCATGCACTAATTACGTTGTGGATGATGCACTGATCACGTGGCTGATCATACACTGATCACGTGGGTGATCATGAACTGATTACGTGGCTGATCATACACTGATCACATGAATGATCATGCACTAATCACGTTGTGGATCATGCACTGATCACTTGGTTGATCATACACTGATCACGTGGCTGATCTTGCACTTATCACGTGGCTGATCATACAGTGATTACATGAATGATCATGCACTAATCACGTTGTAGATTATGCACTGATCACATGACTGTGCATGTATTGATCACGTGGCTGATCATGCAATGAACACGTGGCTGATCATACACTGATCACATTACTGATCATGCACTGTTCACGTGCCTGATCATTCACTGATCACGTGGCTGATCATGCACTGATCACGAAGCTGATCATACCCTGATCACATAACTCTGCATGCACTGATCACGTGGCTGATCATTCACTGATCATGTGGCTGATCATACACTGGTCACGTGGCTGAACATACTCTGATCACGTGGCTGACCAGGCACTGATCACGTGGCTGATCATACTCTGAACATGAAGCTGAAAATACACTGATCACGTGACCGCATGCACTGATCACATGGCTATCATGCACTGATCACGTGTTTATCATGCACTGATCACGTGACTGCGCATTAACTGAACACATACCTGTTCATGCACTGTTTACGTGGCTATCATGCACTGATCACGTGGCTCATCATGCATTAATCACGTGACTGATCATGCACTGATCTCGTTGCGTATCATGCACTGATCACATGACGGTGCATGAACTGATCACGTGAATATTATACACTGATCAAGTGACAGATCATGTACTAATCACGTGACTGATCATGCACTGATCACGTGGCTATCATGCACTGATCACGTGGCTGATAATGCACTGATCACTTGACTGATCATGCACTGATCACGAGTCTGATCATGCACTACTCACGTGATTGATTATGGACTGATCACGTGACTGATCATGCACTGATCATGAGCCTGATCATGCACTGATCACGGGCCTGTTCATGCACTGATCACGTGGCTGATCCTGCACTAATCACGAGGCTGATCATACACTGATCACGTGACTGTGCATGCAATGATCACTTGGCTGATCATATACTGATCACGTGGCTGATCATGCACTGATAACCTGGCTATCATCCACTGATCACGTGAGTGATCATGCACTCTTCACGTGCATGATCATGCACTGATCATGTGTCTTAGCATGCACTAACCATGTTGCTGATCATGCAATGGTCAGGTGGCTATCATGCACTGTTTACCTGGCTGATCATGCACTGATCACATGGCTGTAATGCACTGACCACTTGACTGTGCATGCACTGATCATGTGGATGATTATACACTGATCACGTGACTGATCATGCACTGATCATGTGTCTGATCATGCACTGATAAAGTGCTTGATCATGCACTGATCACGTGGCTGAGCATACAGTGATTACATGACTGATCATGCACTAATCACGTTGTGGATCCTGCACTGATCACGTGACTGATCATGCACTAGTCACGTGGCTATCATGCACTGATCAATTGGGTGATCATACACTGATCACGTGCCTGATCATGCACTGATCACGTGCCTGATCATGCACTGATTGCGTAAATTAGCATGCAGTGATCTCGTGTCTGAATTGTGCTAATCATGTGACTAATCAAGAACTGATCACGTGGCTATAATGCACTGATCACGTGACTGGGCACGCACTGGAAATGTGGATGACCATACACTTATCACGTTACTGATCACGCACTGATCACGTGACTGATCATGCACTGATCACCAAGCTGATCATGCACTGATCACCAAGCTGATCATACTCTGATCACATGAGTGTGCATGCACTGATCACGTGGTTGATCATGCACTGATCACGTGGCTGATCATGCACTGATCACGTGGGTGATCATGAACTGATCACGTGGCTTATCATACACTTCTCACGTGGCTGATCATGCACTAATCACGTTGTGGATGATGCACTGATCAGGTGGCTGATCATACACTGATCACGTGGGTGACCATGAACTGATCACGTGGCTGATCATACACTGATCACGTGGCTGATCAGGCACTGATCATGTGGCTGATCATACTCTGAACACGAAGCTGAAAATACAGTGATCACGTGACTGCATGCACTGATCACATGGCTATCATGCACTGATCACGTGTCTATCATGCACTGATCACGTGACTGCGCATGAACTAAACACATACCTGTTCATGCACTGTTTACGTGGCTATCATGCACTGATCACGTGGCTGATCATGCATTGGTCATGTGACTGATCATGCACTGATCACGTTGCGTATCATGCACTGATCACATGATGGCACATGAAATGATCACGTGGATATTATACACTGATCAAGTGACAAATCATGCACTAATCACGTGACTGATCATGCACTGATCACGTGGCTATCGTGCACTGATCACGTGACTGATCATGCACTAGACACGTCGCTATCATGCACTGATCACGTGGCTGTTCATACAGTGATCACGTGACTGATCATGCACTGATCACGTGCCTGATCATGCACTGATCAGGAAGCTGATCATACTCCAATCACGTGAGTGTGCATGCACTGATCACGTGGCTGATCATGCACTAATCACCTTGTGGATCATGCACTGATCACGTGGCTGATCATACACTGTTCACATGACTGATCATGAACTAATCACGTTGTGGATCATGCACTGATCACGTGGCTGTTCTTGCACTTATCACGTGGCTGATCATACAGTGATTACATGACTGATCATGCACTAATCACGTTGTGGATCATGCACTTATCACATGAATGTGCATGCATTGATCATGTGGCTGATCATGCACTGATCACGTGGCTGATCATGCACTGATCACGAAGCTGATCATACACTGATCACAGGACTGTGCATGCACTGATCATGCACTGATCATATGGCTGATGATACACTGATCACTTGGCTGATCAGGCACTGATCACGTGGCTGATCGTACTCTGAACACGAAGCTGAAAATACACTGATCACGAGACTGCATGCACTGATCACTTGACTGCGCATGCACTGATCACGGGGATGATAATACGCTGATCACTTGACTGCTTATGCACTAAAAAAATGGCTGATCATGCACTGATCACATGACTGATCATGCACTGATCACTTGACTGATCATGCACTGATTAATCATGTGCTGGTCACGTGGCTATCATGCACTGATCACTTGGCTGATCATACACTGATCACGTGACTGATCATGCATAGATCACGTGACTATCATGCACTGATCACTTGATTGTGCATGCAGTAATCACGTGGATGATCACGCATTTATCACGTGGCTGATCATGCACTAATCACATGGCGGAACATGAACTGATCACGTGACTTAGCATGCAGTGATCTCGTGTCTGAATGGTGCTGATCATGTGACTAATCAAGAACTGATCACGTGGCTATAATGCACTGATCACGTGACTGCGCATGCACTGATCATGTGGATGATAATACACTGATGACGTTACTGATCAGGCACTGATCACGTGACTGATCATTCACTGATCACGTGGCTATTATGCACTGATCACGGGACTGCACATGCAGTGTTCACGTAATTGTAGACAATGATCACGTGGCTATCATGCACTGATCACTTGTCTATCATGCACTGAACACGTGGCTGATCATACACTGATCACGTAGCTGATCATGCACTGATCACTTGGCTGATCATGCACTAATCACTTTGTGGATCATGCACTGATACGTGGCTGCTCATACACTGATCACGTGGCTGATCATGCACTGATAACGTGGCTGATCATACTCTGATCACGTGGATGATCATACACTGATCACGTGACTGGATATGCACTGATCACGTGACTGATCAGGCACTGATCACGTGGCTATCATGCACTTATTACGTGGCTTATCATACATTAATCACGTAAATAAATATGCACTGATCACGAAGCCTATCATACACTGATAATGTGACTGTGCATGCGCTAATCACGTGGATGATCATGCACTGATCACGTGGCTGAGCATACAGTGATCACGTGACTGTGCATGAACTGATCACTTGGCTGATCATGCACTGATCACGTGACTGCACATGCACTGATCACGTGGCTGATCATAGTGTGATCAAGTGGCTGATAATGCACTGATTACGTGGCTGATCATGCACGGATCACGTAGCTATCATGTGCCGATCACATGGCGATCATGCCCTGATCCCGTGGCTGATCATGCACTGATCGCCTGACTGATCATGCACTAGTCACTTGGCTATCATGCACTGATCAGGTGGCTGATATGCACTGATCACGTGGCTGATATGCACTGATCACGTGGCTGATCATGCACTGATCACGAAGCTGATTATGCAATGATCACGTGGCTGATCATACACTGATCAAGTGGCTGATCATGCAATGATCACGTGGCTGATCATGCACTGATCACGTGGGGGATCATGAAATGATCACGTGGCTGAGCATACACTGATCACGTGGCTGATCTTGCACTTATCACGTGGCTGATCATACAGAGATTACATGACAGATCATGCACTAATCACGTTGTGGATCATGCACTGATCACGTGACTGATCATGCACTAGTCACGTGGCTATCGTGCACTGACCACGTGGCTGAACATACACTGATCACTTGACTGATGATGCACTGATCACGTGCCTGATCATGCACTGATTGCGTAAATTAGCATGCAGTTATCTCGTGTCTGAATTGTGCTTATCATGTGACTAATCAAGAACTGATCACGTGGCTGTAATGCACTGATCACGTGACAGTGCACACACTGAAAATATGGGTGATCATACACTGATCACTTCACTTATCACGCACTGATCACGTGACTGATCATGCACTGATGACGTGGCTTAACATGCACTGATCATGTGACTGAGCATGCACTGATCATGTAGCTGATCATGCACTGATCACGAAGTTGATCATACACTGATCATGTGACTGAGCATGCACTGATCACGTAGCTGATCATGCACTGATCACGAAGTTGATCATACACTGATCATGTGACTGAGCATGCACTGATCACGTGACTGATCATGCACTGATCACGTGGCTGATCATACACTGATCACGTGGGTGATCATGAACTGATCACGTGGCTGATCATACACTGATCACATGAATGATCATGCACTAATCACGTTGTGGGTCATGCACTGATCACGTGGCTGATCATACACTTATCACGTGGCTGATCTTGCACTTATCACGTGGCTGATCATACAGTGATTACATGAATGACCATGCACTAATCACGTTGTAGATTATGCACTGATCACATGACTGTGCATGTATTGATCACGTGGCTGATCATGCAATGAACACGTGGCTGATCCTACACTGATCACATTACTGATCATTCACTGTTCACGTGCCTGATCATTCACTATCACGTGGCTGATCATGCACTGATCACGAAGCTGATCATACCCTGATCACATAACTGTGCATGCACTGATCACGTGGCTGATCATGCACTGATCACGTGGCTGATCATACACTGATCACGTGGCGGAACATACGCTGATCACGTGGCTGATCAGGCACTGATCACGTGGCTGATCATACTCTGAACATGAAGCTGAAAATACACTGATCACATGACTGCATGCACTGATCACATGGCTATCATGCACTGATCACGTGTTTATCATGCACTGATCACGTGACTGCACATTAACTGAACACATACCTGTTCATGCACTGTTTACGTGGCTATCATGCACTGATCACGTGACTCATCATGCATTAATCACGTGACTGATCATGCACTGATCTCGTTGCGTATCATGCACTGATCACATGACGGTGCATGAACTGATCACGTGAATATTATACACTGATCAAGTGACAGATCATGTACTAATCACGTGACTGATCATGCACTGATCACGTGGCTATCATGCACTGATCACGTGGCTGATAATGCACTGATCACATGACTGATCATGCACTGATCACGTGTCTGATCATGCACTACTCACGTGACTGATCATGGACTGATCACGTGACTGATCATGCACTGATCATGAGCCTGATCATGCACTGATCACGTGGCTGATCATGCACTGATCACGTGGCTGAACATGCTCTGATCCCATGGGTGATCATGCACTTATCACGTGGCTTATCATACACTGATCACGTGGCTGATCATGCACTAATCACGTTGTGGATGATGCACTGGTCACGTGGCTGATGATACACTGATCACATGACTGATCATGCACTAACCACGTTGTGGATCATGCACTGATCACGTGGCTGATCATGCACTGATCACGTGGCTGATCATACTCTGATTACGTGGATGATCATACACTGATTACGTGGCTGATCATACACTGATCACGTGGCTGATCATGCACTGATCACGTGGCTGATCATACTCTGATCACGTGGATGATCATAGACTGATCACGTGACTGCATATGCACTGATCACGTGACTGATCAGGCACTGATCACGTGGCTATCATGCACTGATTACGTGGCTTATCATACAATAATCACGTAACTAAATATGCACTGATCACGAAGCCTATCATACACTGATAATGTGACTGTGCATGCACTAATCACGTGGATGATCATGCACTGATCACGTGACTGCACATGCACTGATCACGTGGCTGATCATACTGTGATCAAGTGGCTGATAATGCACTGATTACGTGGCTGATCATGCACAGATCACGTAGCTATCATGTGCCGATCACATGGCGATCATGCCCTGATCCCGTGGCTGATCATGCACTGATCGCCTGACTGATCATGCACTAGTCACTTGGCTATCATGCACTGATCAGGTGGCTGATATGCACTGATCACGTGGCTGATATGCACTGATCACGTGGCTGATCATGCACTGATCACGAAGCTGATCATGCAATGATCACGTGGCTGATCATACACTGATCAAGTGGCTGATCATGCAAAGATCACGTGACTGATCATGCACTGATCACGTGGGGGATCATGAACTGATCACGTGGCTGCTCATACACTGATCACGTGGCTGATCATGCACTAATCACGTTGTGGATGATGCACTGATCACGTGGCTGAGCATACACTGATCACGTGGCTGATCTTGCACTTATCACGTGGCTGATCATACAGAGATTACATGACTGATCATGCACTAATCACGTTGTGGATCATTCACTGATCACGTGACTGATCATGCACTAGTCACGTGGCTATCGTGCACTGATCACGTGGCTGAACATACACTGATCACGTGACTGATCATGCACTGATCACGTCCCTGACCATGCACTGATTGCGTAAATTAGCAAGCAGTTATCTCGTGTCTGAATTGTGCTTATCAAGTGACTAATCAAGAACTGATCACTTGGCTGTAATGCACTGATCACGTGACTGTGCACACACTGAAAATATGGATGATCATACACTGATCACTTCACGATCACGCACTGATAACGTGACTGATCATGCACTGATCACGTGGCTGATCATACACTGATCACGTGGGTGGTCATGCACTGATCACGTGGCTGATCATACACTGATCACATGAATGATCATGCACTAATCACGTTGTGGATCATGCACTGATCACGTGGTTGATCATACACTGATAACGTGGCTGATCTTGCACTTATCACGTGGCTGATCATACAGTGATTACATGAATGATCATGCACTAATCACGTTGTAGATTATGCACTGATCACATGACTGTGCATGTATTGATCACGTGGCTGATCATGCAATGAACACGTGGCTGATCATACACTGATCACATTACTGATCATGCACTGTTCACGTGCCTGATCATTCACTGATCACGTGGCTGTTCATACCCTGATCACGAAGCTGATCATACCCTGATCACATAACTGTGCATGCACTGATCACGTGGCTGATCATGCACTGATCATGTGGCTGATCATACACTGATAACGTGGCTGAACATACTCTGATCACGTGGCTGATCAGGCACTGATCACGTGGCTGATCTTACTCTGAACATGAAGCTGAAAATACACTGATCACGTGACTGCATGCACTGATCACATGGCTATCATGCACTGATCACGTGTTTATCATGCACTGATCACGTGACTGCGCATTAACTGAACACATACCTGTTCATGCACTGTTTACGTGGCTATCATGCACTGATCACGTGACTCATCATGCATTAATCACGGGAATGATCATGCACTGATCTCCTTGCGTATCATGCACTGATCACATGACGGTGCATGAACTGATCACGTGAATATTATACACTGATCAAGTGACAGATCATGTACTAATCACGTGACTGATCATGCACTGATCACGTGGCTATCATGCACTGATCACGTGGCTGATAATGCACTGATCACTTGACTGATTATGCACTGATCACGTGTCTGATCATGCACTACTCACGTGACTGATCATGGACTGATCACGTGACTGATCATGCACTGATCATGAGCCTGATCATGCACTGATCACGCGCCTGTTCATGTGCTGGTCACGTGGCTATCATGCACTGATCACTTGGCTGATCATACACTGATCACGTGACTGATCATGCATAGATCACGTGACTATCATGCACTGATCACTTGATTGTGCATGCAGTAATCACGTGGATGATCACGCATTTATCACGTGGCTGATCATGCACTAATCACATGGCGGAACATGAACTGATCACGTGATTTAGCATGCAGTGATCTCGTGTCTGAATGGTGCTGATCATGTGACTAATCAAGAACTGATCACGTGGCTATAATGCACTGATCATGTGACTGCGCATGCACTGATCACGTGGATGAAAATACAATGATGACGTTACTGATCAGGCACTGACCACGTGGCTATTATGCACTGATCACGGGACTGCACATGCAGTGTTCACGTAATTGTAGACAATGATCACGTGGCTATCATGCACTGATCACGTGTCTATCATGCACTGAACACGTGGCTGATCAAACACTGATCACGTGGCTGATAATGCACTGATCACGTGGCTGATCATGCACTAATCACTTTGTGGATCATGCACTGATACGTGGCGGATCATACACTGATCACATGACTGATCATGCACTGATCACGTGCCTGATCATGCACTGATCACGTTGCAGATCATGCAATCATCACGTGGATGATCATACAATGATAACGTGGCTGATCATGCACTGATCACATGTATGTTCGTACACTGATCACGTGGCTGATCAGGCACAAATCCCATTGCATATCATGCTCTGATCAGGTTGCTATCATGTACTGATTACGTGGCTGATCATACAGTGATCACGTGACTGACCATGCACTGATTACGTGGCTATCATACACTGATCATGTGGCTGATCATGCACTGTTAAGCTGGCTATAATACACTGATCTGGTGACTGATCATGCATTCTTCACGTGCCTGATCATGCACTGATCACGTGGCTGATCTTGCACTGATCACGTGGCTGATAATGCACTGATCACTTGACTGACCATGCACTGATCACGTGTCTGATCATGCACTACTCACGTGACTGATCATGGACTGATCACGTGACTGATCATGCACTGATCATGAGCCTGATCATGCACTGATCACGGGCCTGTTCATGCACTGATCACGTGGCTGATCATGCACTGATCACAAGGCTGATAATACACTGATCACGTTACTGTGCATCAATGATCACATAGCTACCATGCACTGATCACATGACTTCGCATGCCATGATCACGTGACTGATCATGCACTGATCACGTGGCTATCATGCACTGATAATGTGGCTTATCATACTTTGATCACCTAAATAATCATGCACTGATCACGTGGCAATCTTGCTCTGATCACGTGATTGATCAGGCACTGATCACTTAGCTATCATGCACTGATCACATGACTGCGCAAGAACTGATCACTTAGATATCATAGACAGGACACGTGACAGATCATGCACTGATCACGTGACTGATCATGCACTGATCTGGTGGCTATCATGCATTGATCACGTGGTTGATCATACACTGATCACGTGACTGATCATGCACTGATCACCTGGCTATCATGCACTAATCAAGTAGCTGATCTGGAACAGATCACGTGACTAATCATGCAGTGATCACGTCACTATCATGCACTGATCTTGAGATTGCGCATGCACTGATCATATGGATGATCACACACTGATCACGTGACAGAGCATGCACTGAACACGTGACTTATCATGCACTGATCACGTGACTGCACATGCACTGATCATGTGACTCAGCATGCACTGATCACGTAGCTGATCATGCACTGATCACGAAGTTGATCATACACTGATCAGGTGACTGAGCATGCACTGATCACGTAGCTGATCATGCACTGATCACGAAGTTGATCATACACTGATCACGTGAGTGTGTATGCACTGATCACGTGGCGGATCATGCAATGATCACATGGCTGATCATGCACTGATCACGTAGCTCTCATGCACTGATCACATGTCAATCATGCCCGGATCCCGTGGCTGATCATGCACTGATCGCGTGACTGATCATGCACTAGTCACCTGGCTATCATGCCTAATCCCGTGGCTGATCATACACTGACCACGTGACTGATCATGCACTGATCACGTGGCTGATCATGCACTGATCTCGAAGCTGATCATACACTGATCACGTGAGTGTGCATGCAATGATCACATGGCTGATCATGGACTGATCACGTGGCTGAACATGCTCTGATCCCGTGGGTGAACATGCACTTATCACGTGGCTTATCATACACTGATCACGTGGCTGATCATGCACTAATCACGTTGTGGATGATGCACTGGTCACGTGGCTGATGATACACTGATCACATGACTGATCATGCACTAATCACGTTGTGGATCATGCACTGATCACGTGGCTGATAATACACTGATTACGTGGCTGATCATACACTGATCACGTGGCTGATCAGGCACTGATCACGTGGCTGATAATACTCTGATTACGTGGATGATCATACAATGATTACGTGGCTGATCATACACTGATCACGTGGCTGATCAGGCACTGATCACGTGGCTGATCATACTCTGAACATGAAGCTGAAAATACACTGATCACGTGACTGCATGCACTGATCACATGGCTCTCATGCACTGATCACGTGTTTATCATGCACTGATCACGTGACTGCGCATTCACTGAACACAAACCTGCTCATGCACTGTTTACGTGGCTATCATGCACTGATCACGTGGCTCATCATGCATTAATCAAGTGACTGATCATGCACTGATCTCGTTGCGTATCATGCACTGATCACATGACGGTGCATGAACTGATCACGTGAATATTATACACTGATCAAGTGACAGATCATGTACTAATCACGTGACTGATCATGCACTGATCACGTGGCTATCATGCACTGATCACGTGGCTGATAATGCACTGATCACTTGACTGATCATGCACTGATCACGTGTCTGATCATGCACTACTCACGTGACTGATCATGGACTGATCAAGTGACTGATCATGCACTGATCATGAGCCTGATCATGCACTGATCACGTGCCTGTTCATGCACTGATCACGTGGCTGATCCTGCACTGATCACGAGGCTGATCATACACTGATCACGTGACTGTGCATGCAATGATCACTTGGCTGATCATGTACTGATCACGTGGCTGATCATGCACTGATTAACCTGGCTATCATCCACTGATCACGTGAGTGATCATGCACTCTTCACGTGCATGATCATGCACTGATCACGTGTCTTAGCATGCACTAACCATGTTGCTGATCATGCAATGGTCAGGTGGCTATCATGCACTGTTTACCTGGCTGATCATGCACTGATCACATGGCTGTAATACACTGACCACTTGACTGTGCATGCACTGATCATGTGGATGATTATACACTGATCACGTGACTGATCATGCACTGATCATGTGTCTGATCATGCACTGATAAAGTGGTTGATCATGC
Source organism: Bos taurus (assembly GCF_002263795.3). NCBI lineage: Eukaryota > Metazoa > Chordata > Mammalia > Artiodactyla > Bovidae > Bos > Bos taurus. The sequence goes on from NW_020190428.1 coordinate 178,170, forward strand.
ACTGATCACGTGGCTGAGCATACAGTGATTACATGACTGATCATGCACTAATCACGTTGTGGATCCCGCACTGATCACGTGACTGATCATGCACTAGTCACGTGGCTATCATGCACTGATCACGTGGCTGATCATATACTGATCACGTGCCTGATCATGCACTGATCATGTGCCTGATCATGCACTGATTGCGTAAATTAGCATGCAGTGATCTCGTGTCTGAATTGTGCTGATCATGTGACTAATCAAGAACTGATCACGTGGCTATAATGCACTGATCACGTGACTGGGCACGCACTGAAAATATGGATGACCATACACTGATCACGTCACTGATCACGCACTGATCACGTGACTGATCATGCACTGATCACGTGGCTGATCCTGCATTGATCACGAAGCTGATCATAGTCTGATCACGTGAGTGTGCATGCACTGATCATGTGGCTGATCATGCACTGATCACGTGGCTGATCATGCCCTGATCACGTGTGTGATCATGAACTGATCACGTGGCTTATCATACACTGCTCACGTGGCTGATCATGCACTAATCACGTTGTGGATGATGCACTGATCACGTGGCTCATCATACACTGATCACTTGGGTGATCATGAACTGATCACGTGGCTGATCATACACTGATCACCTGAATGATCATGCACTAATCACGTTGTGGATCATGCACTGATCACGTGGCTGATCAGGCACTGATCACGTGGCTGATCATACTCTGAACACGAAGCTGAAAACACACTGATCACGTTACTGCATGCACTGATCACATGGCTATCATGCACTGATCATGTGTCTATCATGCACTGATCACGTGACTGCGCATTAACTAAACACAGACCTGTTCATGCACTGTTTATGTGGCTATCATGCACTGATCACGTGGCTGATCATGGATTGGTCACGTGGCGGATCATGCACTGATCACGTTGCGTATCATGCACTGATCACATGACGGCGCATGAACTGATCACGTGGATATTATACACTGATCAAGTGACAAATCATGCACTACTCACGTGACTGATCATGCACTGATCACGTGGCTATCATGCACTGATCACGTGACTGATCATGCACTAGACACGTCGCTATCATGCACTGATCACGTTGCTGTTCATACAGTGATCACGTGACTGATCATGCACTGATCACGTGCCTGATCATGCACTGATCACGAAGCTGATCATACTCCAATCACGTGAGTGTGCATGCACTGATCACTTGGCTGATCATGCACTAATCACGTTGTGGATGATGCACTGATCACGAGGCTGATCATACACTGATCACGTGACTGTGCATGCAATGATCACTTGGCTGATCATGTACTGATCACGTGGCTGATCATGCACTGATAACCTGACTATCATCCACTGATCACGTGAGTGATCATAGACTCTTCACGTGCATGATCATGCACTGATCACGTGTCTTAGCATGCACTAACCATGTTGCTGATCATGCAATGGTCAGGTGGCTATCATGCACTGTTTACCTGGCTGATCATGCACTGATCACATGGCTGTAATACACTGACCACTTGACTGTGCATGCACTGATCATGTGGATGATTATACACTGATCACGTGACTGATCATGCACTGATCATGTGTCTGATCATGCACTGATAAAGTGGTTGATCATGCACTGATCACGTGGCTGAGCATACAGTGATTACATGACTGATCATGCACTAATCACGTTGTGGATCCCGCACTGATCACGTGACTGATCATGCACTAGTTATGTGGCTATCATGCACTGATCACGTGGCTGATCATACACAGATCACGTGCCTGATCATGCACTGATCATGTGCCTGATCATGCACTGATTGCGTAAATTAGCATGCAGTGATCTCGTGTCTGAATTGTGCTGATCATGTGACTAATCAAGAACTGATCACGTGGCTATAATGCACTGATCACGTGACTGGGCACGCACTGAAAATATGGATGACCATACACTGATCACGTCACTGATCACGCACTGATCACGTGACTGATCATGCACTGATCACGTGACTGGGCACGCACTGGAAATATGGATGACCATACACTTATCACGTTACTGATCACGCACTGATCACGTGACTGATCATGCACTGATCACGTGGCTGATCCTGCACTGATCACGAAGCTGATCATACTCTGATCACGTGAGTGTGCATGCACTGATCACGTGGCTGATCATGCACTGATCACGTGGCTGATCATGCACTGATCACGTGGGTGATCATGAACTGATCACGTGGCTGATCATACACTGATCACGTGGGTGATCATGAACTGATCACGTGGCTGATCATACACTGATCACCTGAATGATCATGCACCAATCACATTGTGGATCATGCACTGATCACGTGGCTGATCAGGCACTGATCACGTGGCTGATCATACTCTGAACACGAAGCTGAAAATACACTGATCACGTGACTGCATGCACTGATCACATGGCTATCATGCACTGATCACGTGACTGCGCATTAACTGAACACATAACTGTTCATGCACTGTTTACGTGGCTATCATGCACTGATCACGTGGCTGATCATGCACTGATCACGAAGCTGATCATACTCTGATCACGTGAGTGTGCATGCACTGATCACGTGGCTGATCATGCACTGATCACGTGGCTGATCATGCACTGATCACGTGGGTGATCATGAACTGATCACGTGGCTTATCATACACTGCTCACGTGGCTGATCATGCACTAATCACGTTGTGGATGATGCACTGATCACGTGGCTGATCATACACTGATCACGTGGGTGATCATGAACTGATCACGTGGCTGATCATACACTGATCACCTGAATGATCATGCACTAATCACGTTGTGGATCATGCACTGATCACGTGGCTGATCAGGCACTGATCACGTGGCTGATCATACTCTGAACACGAAGCTGAAAATACACTGATCACGTGACTGCATGCACTGATCACATGGCTATCATGCACTGATCACGTGACTGCGCATTAACTGAACACATAACTGTTCATGCACTGTTTACGTGGCTATCATGCACTGATCACGTGGCTGATCATGCATTGGTCACGTGGCTGATCATGCACTGATCACGTTGCGTATCATGCACTGATCACATGACGGCGCATGAACTGATCACGTGGATATTATACACTGATCAAGTGACAAATCATGCACTACTCACGTGACTAATCATGCACTGATCACGTGGCTATCATGCACTGATCACGTGGCTGATAATGCACTGATCACTTGACTGATCATGCACTGATCACGTGTCTGATCATGCACTACTCACGTGACTGATCATGCACTGATCACGAAGCTGATCATACACTGATCACAGGACTGTGCATGCACTGATCATGTGGCTGATCATGCACTGATCATGTGGCTGATGATACACTGATCACGTGGCTGATCAGGCACTGATCACGTGGCTGATCATACTCTGAACTCGAAGCTGAAAATACACTGATCACGAGACTGCATGCACTGATCACTTGACTGCGCATGCACTGATCACGTGGATGATAATACGCTGATCACTTGACTGCTTATGCACTAAAAAAATGGCTGATCATGCACTGATCACATGACTGATCATGCACTGATCACTTGACTGATCACGCACTGATTAATCATGTGCTTTTCACGTGGCTATCATGCACTGATCACTTGGCTGATCATACACTGATCACGTGACTGATCATGCATAGATCACGTGACTATCATGCACTGATCACTTGATTGTGCATGCAGTAATCACGTGGATGATCACGCATTTATCACGTGGCTGATCATGCACTGATCACATGGCGGAACATGAACTGATCACGTGACTTAGCATGCAGTGATCTCGTGTCTGAATGGTGCTGATCATGTGAGTAATCAAGAACTGATCACGTGGCTATAATGCACTGATCACGTGACTGCACATGCACTGATCTTGTGGATGATAATACACTTATGACGTTACTGATCAGGCACTGATCACGTGACTGATCATTCACTGATCACGTGGCTATTATGCACTGATCACGGGACTGCACATGCAGTGTTCACGTAATTGTAGACAATGATCACGTGGCTATCATGCACTGATCACGTGTGTATCATGCACTGAACACGTGGCTGATCAAACACTGATCACGTGGCTGATAATGCACTGATCACGTGGCTGATCATGCACTAATCACTTTGTGGATCATGCACTGATTCGTGGCGGATCATACACTGATCACATGACTGATCACGCACTGATCACGTGCCTGATCATGCACTGATCCCGTGGCTGATCATGCCCTGATCACGTTGCAGATCATGCACTCATCACGTGGCTGATCATACACTGATCACGTGGCTGATCATGCACAAATCCCATTGCATATCATGCTCTGATCAGGTTGCTATCATGTACTGATCACGTGGCTGATCATGCAGTGATCACGTGACTGACCATGCACTGATTACGTGGCTATCATGCACTGATCACGTGGCTGATCATGCACTGTTATCCTGGCTATAATACACTGATCTCGTGACTGATCATGCATTCTTCACGTGCCTGATCATGCATTGATCACGTGGCTGATCTTGCACTGATCACGTGGCTGATAATGCACTGATCACTTGACTGATCATGCACTACTCACGTGACTGATCATGGACTGATCACGTGACTGATCATGCACTGATCATGAGCCTGATCATGCAGTGATCACGGGCCTGTTCATGCACTGATCACGTGGCTGATCCTGCACTGATCACGAGGCTGATCATACACTGATCACGTGACTGTGCATGCAATGATCACTTGGCTGATCATGTACTGATCACGTGGCTGATCATGCACTGATCACGTGACTGATTATGCACTGATCACATAGCTATCATGCACTGATCACATGACTTCGCATGCCATGATCACGTGACTGATCATGCACTGATCACGTGGCTATCATGCACTGATAATGTGGCTTATCATACATTGATCACCTAAATAATCATGCACTGATCACGTGGCGATCTTGCTCTGATCACGTGGTTGATCAGGCACTGATCACTTAGCTATCATGCACTGATCACATGACTGCGCAAGAACTGATCACTTAGATATCATACACAGGATACGTGACAGATCATGCACTGATCACGTGACTGATCATGCACTGATCTGGTGGCTATCATGCATTGATCACGTGGTTGATCATACACTGATCACGTGACTGATCATGCACTGATCACCTGGCTATCATGCACTAATCACGTAGCTGATCTGGAACAGATCTCGTGACTAATCATGCAGTGATCACGTCGCTATCATGCCCTGATCTCGAGATTGCGCACACACTGATCATATGGATGATCACACACTGATCACGTGACAGAGCATGCACTGAACACGTGACTTATCATGCACTGATCACGTGACTGCACATGCACTGATCATGTGACTGAGCATGCACTGATCATGTAGCTGATCATGCACTGATCACGAAGTTGATCATACACTGATCATGTGACTGAGCATGCACTGATCACGTAGCTGATCATGCACTGATCACGAAGTTGATCATACACTGATCACGTGAGTGTGCATGCACTGATCACGTGGCGGATCATGCAATCATCACGTGGATGATCATGCACTGATCACGTAGCTCTCATGCACTGATCACATGTCAATCATGCCCGGATCCCGTGGCTGATCCTGCACTGATCGCGTGACTGATCATGCACTAATCACCTGGCTATCATGCCTAATCCCGTGGCTGATCATACACTGACCACGTGACTGATCATGCACTGATCACGTGGCTGATCATGCACTGATCTCGAAGCTGATCATACACTGATCACGTGAGTGTGCATGCAATGATCACATGGCTGATCATGCACTGATCACGTGGCTGAACATGCTCTGATCCCGTGGGTGATCATGCACTTATCACGTGGCTTATCATACACTGATCACGTGGCTGATCATGCACTAATCACGTTGTGGATGATGCACTGGTCTCGTGGCTGATCATACACTGATCACATGACTGATCATGCACTAATCACGTTGTGGATCATGCACTGATCACGTGGCTGATAATACACTGATTACGTGGCTGATCATACACTGATCACGTGGCTGATCATGCACTGATCACGTGGCTGATCATACTCTGATTACGTGGATGATCATACACTGATTACGTGGCTGATCATACACTGATCACGTGACTGATCATGCACTGATCACGTGCCTGACCATGCACTGATTGCGTAAATTAGCATGCAGTTATCTCGTGTCTGAATTGTGCTTATCATGTGACTAATCAAGAACTGATCACGTGGCTGTAATGCACTGATCACGTGACGGTGCACACACTGAAAATATGGATGATCATACACTGATCACTTCACTGATCACGCACTGATCACGTGACTGATCATGCACTGATCACTTGGCGGATCATACACTGATCACGTGGGTGATCATGAACTGATCACGTGGCTGATCATACACTGATCACATGAATGATCATGCACTAATCACGTTGTGGATCATGCACTGATCACGTGGCTGATCATACACTGATCACGTGGCTGATCTTGCACTTATCACGTGGCTGATCATACAGTGATTACATGAATGATCATGCACTAATCACGTTGTAGATTATGCACAGATCACATGACTGTGCATGTATTGATCACGTGGCTGATCATGCAATGAACACGTGGCTGATCATACACTGATCAAGTGGCTGATCATGCAATGATCACGTGGCTGATCATGCACTGATCACGTGGGGGATCATGAACTGATAACGTGGCTGAGCATACACTGATCACGTGGCTGATCTTGCACTTATCACGTGGCTGATCATACAGAGATTACATGACTGATCATGCACTAATCACGTTGTGGATCATGCACTGATCACGTGACTGATCATGCACTGGTCACGTGACTATCGTGCACTGACCACGTGGCTGAACATACACTGATCACGTGACTGATGATGCACTGATCACGTGCCTGATCATGCACTGATTGCGTAAATTAGCATGCAGTGATCTCGTGTCTGAATTGTGCTGATCATGTGACTAATCAAGAACTGATCACGTGGCTATAATGCACTGATCACGTGACTGGGCACGCACTGAAAATATGGATGACCATACACTGATCACGTCACTGATCACGCACTGATCACGTGACTGATCATGCACTGATCACGTGGCTGATCCTGCACTGATCACGAAGCTGATCATACTCTGATCACGTGAGTGTGCATGCACTGATCACGTGGCTGATCATGCACTGATCACGTGGCTGATCATGCACTGATCACGTGGGTGATCATGAACTGATCACGTGGCTTATCATACACTGCTCACGTGGCTGATCATGCACTAATCACGTTGTGGATGATGCACTGATCACGTGGCTGATCATACACTGATCACGTGGGTGATCATGAACTGATCACGTGGCTGATCATACACTGATCACCTGAATGATCATGCACTAATCACGTTGTGGATCATGCACTGATCACGTGGCTGATCAGGCACTGATCACGTGGCTGATCATACTCTGAACACGAAGCTGAAAATACACTGATCACGTGACTGCATGCACTGATCACATGGCTATCATGCACTGATCACGTGACTGCGCATTAACTGAACACATAACTGTTCATGCACTGTTTACGTGGCTATCATGCACTGATCACGTGGCTGATCATGCATTGGTCACGTGGCTGATCATGCACTGATCACGTTGCGTATCATGCACTGATCACATGACGGCGCATGAACTGATCACGTGGATATTATACACTGATCAAGTGACAAATCATGCACTACTCACGTGACTGATCATGCACTGATCACGTGGCTATCATGCACTGATCACGTGGCTGATAATGCACTGATCACTTGACTGATCATGCACTGATCACGTGTCTGATCATGCACTACTCACGTGACTGATCATGCACTGATCACGAAGCTGATCATACACTGATCACAGGACTGTGCATGCACTGATCATGTGGCTGATCATGCACTGATCATGTGGCTGATGATACACTGATCACGTGGCTGATCAGGCACTGATCACGTGGCTGATCATACTCTGAACTCGAAGCTGAAAATACACTGATCACGAGACTGCATGCACTGATCACTTGACTGCGCATGCACTGATCACGTGGATGATAATACGCTGATCACTTGACTGCTTATGCACTAAAAAAATGGCTGATCATGCACTGATCACATGACTGATCATGCACTGATCACTTGACTGATCACGCACTGATTAATCATGTGCTGGTCACGTGGCTATCATGCACTGATCACTTGGCTGATCATACACTGATCACGTGACTGATCATGCATAGATCACGTGACTATCATGCACTGATCACTTGATTGTGCATGCAGTAATCACGTGGATGATCACGCATTTATCACGTGGCTGATCATGCACTGATCACATGGCGGAACATGAACTGATCACGTGACTTAGCATGCAGTGATCTCGTGTCTGAATGGTGCTGATCATGTGACTAATCAAGAACTGATCACGTGGCTATAATGCACTGATCACGTGACTGCACATGCACTGATCTTGTGGATGATAATACACTTATGACGTTACTGATCAGGCACTGATCACGTGACTGATCATTCACTGATCACGTGGCTATTATGCACTGATCACGGGACTGCACATGCAGTGTTCACGTAATTGTAGACAATGATCACGTGGCTATCATGCACTGATCACGTGTGTATCATGCACTGAACACGTGGCTGATCAAACACTGATCACGTGGCTGATAATGCACTGATCACGTGGCTGATCATGCACTAATCACTTTGTGGATCATGCACTGATTCGTGGCGGATCATACACTGATCACATGACTGATCATGCACTGATCACGTGCCTGATCATGCACTGATCCCGTGGCTGATCATGCACTGATCACGTTGCAGATCATGCACTCATCACGTGGCTGATCATACACTGATCACGTGGCTGATCATGCACAAATCCCATTGCATATCATGCTCTGATCAGGTTGCTATCATGTACTGATCACGTGGCTGATCATGCAGTGATCACGTGACTGACCATGCACTGATTACGTGGCTATCATGCACTGATCACGTGGCTGATCATGCACTGTTATCCTGGCTATAATACACTGATCTCGTGACTGATCATGCATTCTTCACGTGCCTGATCATGCATTGATCACGTGGCTGATCTTGCACTGATCACGTGGCTGATAATGCACTGATCACTTGACTGATCATGCACTACTCACGTGACTGATCATGGACTGATCACGTGACTGATCATGCACTGATCATGAGCCTGATCATGCAGTGATCACGGGCCTGTTCATGCACTGATCACGTGGCTGATCCTGCACTGATCACGATGCTGATCATACACTGATCACGTGACTGTGCATGCAATGATCACTTGGCTGATCATGTACTGATCACGTGGCTGATCATGCACTGATCACGTGACTGATTATGCACTGATCACATAGCTATCATGCACTGATCACATGACTTCGCATGCCATGATCACGTGACTGATCATGCACTGATCACGTGGCTATCATGCACTGATAATGTGGCTTATCATACATTGATCACCTAAATAATCATGCACTGATCACGTGGCGATCTTGCTCTGATCACGTGGTTGATCAGGCACTGATCACTTAGCTATCATGCACTGATCACATGACTGCGCAAGAACTGATCACTTAGATATCATACACAGGATACGTGACAGATCATGCACTGATCACGTGACTGATCATGCACTGATCTGGTGGCTATCATGCATTGATCACGTGGTTGATCATACACTGATCACGTGACTGATCATGCACTGATCACCTGGCTATCATGCACTAATCACGTAGCTGATCTGGAACAGATCTCGTGACTAATCATGCAGTGATCACGTCGCTATCATGCCCTGATCTCGAGATTGCGCACACACTGATCATATGGATGATCACACACTGATCACGTGACAGAGCATGCACTGAACACGTGACTTATCATGCACTGATCACGTGACTGCACATGCACTGATCATGTGACTGAGCATGCACTGATCATGTAGCTGATCATGCACTGATCACGAAGTTGATCATACACTGATCATGTGACTGAGCATGCACTGATCACGTAGCTGATCATGCACTGATCACGAAGTTGATCATACACTGATCACGTGAGTGTGCATGCACTGATCACGTGGCGGATCATGCAATCATCACGTGGATGATCATGCACTGATCACGTAGCTCTCATGCACTGATCACATGTCAATCATGCCCGGATCCCGTGGCTGATCCTGCACTGATCGCGTGACTGATCATGCACTAATCACCTGGCTATCATGCCTAATCCCGTGGCTGATCATACACTGACCACGTGACTGATCATGCACTGATCACGTGGCTGATCATGCACTGATCTCGAAAGCTGATCATACACTGATCACGTGAGTGTGCATGCAATGATCACATGGCTGATCATGCACTGATCACGTGGCTGAACATGCTCTGATCCCGTGGGTGATCATGCACTTATCACGTGGCTTATCATACACTGATCACGTGGCTGATCATGCACTAATCACGTTGTGGATGATGCACTGGTCTCGTGCTGATCATACACTGATCAATGACTGATCAGCACTAATACGTTGGGACATGCACTGATCACGTGGCTATTATACACTGATCACGGGACTGCACATGCGTGTTCACGTAATTGTAGACAATATCACTGGCTATCATGCACGATCACGTGTGTATCATGCACTGAACACGTGGCGATCAAACACTGATCACGTGGCTGATCATGCACTGATCATGTGACTGAGCATGCACTGATCATGTAGCTGATCATGCACTGACACGAGGCTGATAATACACTGATCACGTGACTGTGCATCAATATCACTTGGCTGATCATGTACTGATCACGTGGCTGATCATGCACTGATAACCTGACTATCATCCACTGATCACGTGAGTGATCATGCACTCTTCACGTGCATGATCATGCACTGATCAACGTGTCTTAGCATGCACTAACCATGTTGCTGATCATGCAATGGTCAGGTGGCTATCATGCACTGTTTACCTGGCTGATCATGCACTGATCACATGGCTGTAATGCAACTGACCACCTTGACTGTGCATGCACTGATCATGTGGATGATATACACTGATCACGGACTGATCATGCACTGATCATGTGTCTGATCATGCACTGATAAAGTGCTTGATCATGCACTGATTCACGTGGCTGAGCATTACAGTGATTACATGACTGATCATGCACTAATCACGTTGTGGATGATGCACTGATCACCGTGACTGATCATGCACTAGTCACGTGGCTATCATGCACTGATCAAGTGGGTGATCATACACTGATCACGTGCCTGATCATGCACTGATCACGTGCCTGATCATGCATGATTGCGTAAATTAGCATGCAGTGATCTCGTGTCTGAATTGTGCTAATCATGTGACTAATCAAGAACTGATCACGTGGCTATAATGCACTGATCACGTGACTGCGCATCCACTGAAAATATGGATGACCATACACTGATCACGTCACTGATCACGCACTGATCACGTGACTGATCATGCACTGAACCACTTGGCGGATCATACACTGATCACGTGGGTGATCATGAACTGATCACGTGGCTGATCATACACTGATCACATGAATGATCATGCACTAATCACGTTGTGGATCATGCACTATCACGTGGCTGATATACACTGATCACTGGCTGATCTTGCACTTATCACGTGGCTGATCATACAGTGATTACATGAATGATCATGCACTAATCACGTTGTTAGATTATGCACAGATCACATGACTGTGCATGTATTGATCACGTGCCTGATCATGCAATGAACACGTGGCTGATCATACACTGATCAAGTGGCTGATCATGCAATGATTCACGTGGCTTGATCATGCACTGATCACGTGGGGGATCATGAACTGATAACGTGGCTGAGCATACACTGATCACGTGGCTGATCTTGCACTTATCACGTGGCTGATCATACAGAGATTACATGATGATCATGCACTAATCACGTTGTGATCATGCACTGATCACGTGACTGATCATGCACTGGTCACGGACTATCGTGCACTGACCACGTGGTGAACATACACTGATCACGTGACTGATGATGCACTGATCACGTGCCTGATCATGCACTGATTGCTTAATTAGCATGCAGTGATCTCGTGTCTGAATGTGTGCTGATCATGTGACTAATCCAAGAACTGATCACGTGGCTATAATGCACTGATCACGTGACTGGGCACGCACTGAAAATATGGATGACCATTACACTGATCACGTCACTGATCACGCACTGATCACGTGACTGATCATGCACTGATCACGTGGCTGATCCTGCACTGATTCACGAAGCTGATATACTCTGATCACGTGAGTGTGCATGCACTGATCACGTGGCTGATCATGCACTGTCACGTGGCTGATCATGCACTGAATCAGTGGGTGATCATGAACTGATCACGTGGCTTAATCATACACTGCTCAGTGGCTGATCATGCCTAATCACGTTGTTGGATGATGCACTGATCACGTGGCTGATCATACACTGATCACGTGGGTGATCATGAACTGATCACGTGGCTGATCATACACTGATCACCTGAATGATCATGCACTAATCACGTTGTGGATCATGCACTGATCACGTGGCTGATCAGGCACTGATCACGTGGCTGATCATACTCTGAACACGAAGCTGAAAATACACTGATCACGTGACTGCAATGCACTGATCACATGGCTATCATGCACTGATCACGTGACTGCGCATTAACTGAACACATAACTGTTTCATGCACTGTTTACGTGGCTATCATGCACTGATCACGTGGCTGATCATGCATTGGTCACGTGGCTGATCTGCACTGATCACGTTGCGTATCATGCATGATCACAGACGGCGCATGAACTGAATCACGTGGGATATTATACACTGATCAAGTGACCAAATCATGCACTACTCACGTGACTGATCATGCACTGATCACGTGGCTATCATTGGCACTGATCACGTGGCTGATAATGCACTGATCACTTGAGCTGATCATGCACTGATCACGTGTCTGATCATGCACTACTCACGTGACTGATCATGCCACTGATCACGAAGCTGATCATACACTGATCACAGGGACTGTGCATGCACTGATCATGTGGCTGATCATGCACTGATCATGTGTTGATGATACACTGATCACGTGGCTGATCAGGCACTGATCACGTGGCCTGATCATACTCTTGAACTCGAGCTGAAAATACACTGATCACGAGACTGCATGCACTGATCACTTGACTGCGCATGCACTGATCACGTGGATGATAATACGCTGATCACTTGACTGCTTATGCACTAAAAAATGGCTGATCATGCACTGATCACATGACTGATCATGCACTGATACTTGACTGATCACGCACTGATTAATCATGTGCTGGTCACGTGGCTATCATGCACTCGATCACTTGGCTGATCATACACTGATCACGTGACTGATCATGCATAGATCACGTGACTATCATGCACTGATCACTTGATTGTGCATGCAGTAATCACGTGGATGATCACGCATTTATCACGTGGCTGATCATGCACTGATCACATGGCGGAACATGAACTGATCAGCTTACATGCAGTGATCTCGTGTCTGAATGGTTGCTGATCATGTGAGTAATCAAGAACTGATCACGTGGCTATAATGCACTGATCACGTGACTGCACATGCACTGATCTTGTGGATGATAATACATTTGACGTTACTGATCAGGCACTGATCACGTGAACTGTCATTCACTGATCACGTGGCTATTAATGCACTGATCACGGGACTGCACATGCAGTGTTCACGTAATTGTAGACAATGATCACGTGGCTATCATGCACTGATCACGTGTTATCATGCACTGAACACGTGGCTGATCAAACACTGATCACGTGGCTGATAATGCACTGATCACGTGGCTGATCATGCACTAATCACTTTGTGGATCATGCACTGATTCGTGGCGGATCATACACTGATCACATGATGATCATGCACTGATCACGTGCCTGATCATGCACTGTCCCGTGGTGATCATGCACTGATCACGTTGCAGATCATAGCACTCATCACGTGGCTGATCATAACACTGATCACGTGGCTGATCATGCACAAATCCCCATTGCATATCATGCTCTGATCAGGTTGCTACATGTACTGATCACGATGGCTGATCATGCAGTGATCACGTGACTGACCATGCACTGATTACGTGGCTATCATGCACTGATCACGTGGGCTGATCATGCACTGTTATCCTGGCTATAATACACTGATCTCGTGACTGATCATCATTCTTCACGTGCCTGACATGCATTGATCACGTGGCTGATCTTGCACTGATCACGTGGCTGATAATGCACTGATCACTGACTGATCATGCACTACTCACGTGACTGATCATGGACTGATCACGTGACTGATCATGCACTGATCATGAGCCTGATCATGCAGTGATCACGGGCCTGTTCATGCACTGATCACGTGGCTGATCCTGCACTGATCACGATGCTGATCATACACTGATCACGTGACTGGCATGCATGATCACTTGGCTGATCATGTACTGATCACGTGGCTGATCATGCACTGATCACGTGACTGATTATGCACTGATCACATAGCTATCATGCACTGATCACATGACTTCGCAGCCATGATCACGTGACTGATCATGCACTGATCACGTGGCTATCATGCACTGATAATGTGGCTTATCATACATTGATCACCTAAATAATCATGCACTGATCACGTTGGCGATCTTGCTCTGATCACGTGGTTGATCAGGCACTGATCACTTAGCTATCATGCACTGATCACATGACTGCGCAAGAACTGATCACTTAGATTCATACACAGGATACGTGACAATCATGCACTGATCACGTGACTGATCATGCACTGATCTGGTGGCTATCATGCATTGATCACGTGGTTGATCATACATCTGATCACGTGACTGATCATGCACTGATCACCTGGCTATCATGCACTAATCACGTAGCTGATCTGAACAGATCTCGTGACTAATCATGCAGTGATCACGTCGCTATCATGCCCTGATCTCGAGATTGCGCACACACTGATCATATGGATGATCACACACTGATCACGTGACAGAGCATGCACTGAACACGTGACTTATCATGCACTGATCACGTGACTGCACATGCACTGATCATGTTGACTGAGCATGCACTGATCATGTAGCTGATCATGCACTGATCACGAAGTGATCATACACTGATCATGTGACTGAGCATGCATGATCACGTAGCTGATCATGCACTGATCACGAAGTTGATCATACACTGATCACGTGAGTGTGCATGCACTGATCACGTGGCGGGATCATGCAATCATCACGTGGATGATCATTGCACTGATCACGTAGCTCTCATGCACTGATCACATGTCAATCATGCCCGGATCCCGTGGCTGATCCTGCCACTGATCGCGTGGACTGATCATGCACTAATCACCTGGCTATCATGCCTAATCCCGTGGCTGATCATACACTGACCACGTGACTGATCATGCACTGATCACGTGGCTGATCATGCACTGATCTCGAAGCTGATCATACACTGATCACGTGAGTGTGCATGCAATGATCACATGGCTGATCATGCACTGATCACGTGGCTGAAACATGCTCTGATCCCGTGGGTGATCATGCACTTATCACGTGGCTTATCATACACTGATCACGTGGCTGATCATGCACTAATCACGTTGTGGATGATGCAGTCTCGTGACTGATCATACACTGATCACATGACTGATCATGCACTAATCAGTTGTGGATCATGCACTGAATCACGTGGCTATTATACACTGATCACGGGACTGCACATGCAGTGTTCACGTAATTTAGACAATGATCACGTGGCTATCATGCACTGATCACGTGTGTAATCATGCACTGACACGTGGCTGATCAAACACTGATCACGTGGCTGATCATGCACTGATCATGTGACTAGGCATGCACTGATCATGTAGCTGATCATGCACTGATCACGAGGCTGATAATACACTGATCACGTGACTGTGCATGCAATGATCACTTGGCTGATCAATGTACTGATCACGTGCTGATCATGCACTGATAACCTGACTATCATCCACTGATCACGTGAGTGATCATGCACTCTTCACGAGCATGATCATGCACTGATCACGTGTCTTAGCATGCACTAACCATGTTGCTGATCATGCAATGGTCAGGTGGCTATCATGCACTGTTTACCTGGCTGATCATGCACTGATCACATGGCTGTAATGCACTGACCACTTGACTGTGCATGCACGGATCATGTGGAGATTATACACTGATCATGTGACTGATCATGCACTGATCATGTGTCTGATCATGCACTGATAAAGTGCTTGATCATGCACTGATCACGTGGCTGAGCATACAGTGATTACATGACTGATCATGCACTAATCACGTTGTGGATCCTGCACTGATCACGTGACTGATCATGCACTAGACACGTGGCTATCATGCACTGATCACGTGGCTGATCATACACTGATCACGTGCCTGATCATGCACTGATCATGTGCCTGATCATGCACTGATTGCGTAAATTTAGCATGCAGTGATCTCGAGCTGAATTGTGCTGATCATGTGACTAATCAAGAACTGATCACGTGGGCTATAATGCACTGATCACGTGGACTGGGCACGCACTGAAAATATGGATGACCATAACACTGATCACGTCACTGATCACGAACTGATCACGTGGACTGATCATGCACTGATCACGTGGCAGATCCTGCACTGATCACGAAGCTGATCATACTCTGATCACGTGAGTGTGCATGCACTGATCACGTGGCTGATCATGCACTGATCACGTGGCTGATCATGCACTGATCACGTGGTGATCATGAACTGATCACGTGGCTTATCATACACTTCTCACGTGGCTGATCATGCACTAATCACGTTGTGGATGATGCACTGATCACGTGGCTGATCATACACTGATCACGTGGGTGACCATGAACTGATCACGTGGCTGATCATACACTGATCACTTGGCTGATCATGCACTGATCAACGTGGCTGATCATACTCTGAACACGAAGCTGAAAATACAGTGATCACGTGACTGCATGCACTGATCATATGGCTATCATGCACTGATCACGTGTATATCATGCACTGATCACGTGTGACTGCGCATTAACTAAACACATACCTGTTCATGCACTGATCACGTGGCTGATCATGCATTGGTCACGTGACTCATCATGCACTGATCACGTTGCGTATCATGCACTGATCACATGACGGCACATGAACTGATCACGTGGATATTATACACTGATCAAGTGACAGATCATGCACTAATCACGTGACTGATCATGCACTGATCACGTGGCTATCGTGCACTGATTCACTGACTGATCTGCACTAGACACGTCGCTATCATGCACTGAACACGTGGCTGTTCATAACAGTGATCACGTGACTGATCATGCACTGATCACGTGCCTGATCATGCACTGATCACCAAGCTGATCATACTCCAATCACGTGAGGTGCATGCACTACTCACGTGGCTGATCATGCACTAATCACCTTGTGGATCATGCACTGATCACGTGGCTGATCATACACTGTTCACATGACTGATCATGAACTAAATCACGTTGTGGATCATGCACTGATCACGTGGCTGTTTCTTGCACTTATCACGTGGCTGATCATACAGTGATTACATGACTGATCATGCACTAATCACGTTGTGGATCATGCACTGATCACTATGAAGGTGCATGCCTTGATCATGTGGCTGATCATGCACTCCACCACTGATGGTGAACACTCACCCACTTGACTTGCATGCCAGGTTGTGGATGATTATACACTGATCACGTGACTGATCATGCACTGATCATGTGTCTGATCATGCACTGATAAAGTGCTTGATCATGCACTGATCACGTGGCTGAGCATACAGTGATTACATGACTGATCATGCACTAATCACGTTGTGGATCCTGCACTGATCACGTGACTGATCATGCACTAGTCACATGGCTATCATGCACTGACCACGTGGCTGATCATACACTAATCACGTGCCTGATCATGCACTGATCACGTGCCTGATCATGCACTGATCACGTGCCTAATCATGCACTGATTGCGTAAATTAGCATGCAGTGATCTCGTGTCTGAATTGTGCTGATCATGTGACTAATCTAGAACTGATCACGTGGCTATAATGCACTGATCACGTGACTGGGCACGCACTGAAAATATGGATGACCATACACTGATCACGTCACTGATCACGCACTGATCACGTGACTGATCATGCACTGATCACGTGGCAGATCCTGCACTGATCACGAAGCTGATCATACTCTGATCACGTGAGTGTGCATGCACTGATCACGTGGCTGATCATGCACTGATCACGTGGCTGATCATGCACTGATCACGTGGCTGATCATGCACTGATCACGTGGGTGATCATGAACTGATCACGTGGCTTATCATACACTGTTCACGTGGCTGATCATGCACTAATCACGTTGTGGATCATGTACTGATCACGTGGCTGATCAGGCACTGATCACGTGGCTGATCATACTCTGAACACGAAGCTGAAAATACACTGATCACGTGACTGCATGCACTGATCACATGGCTATCCTGCACTGATCACGTGTCTATCATGCACTGATCACGTGACTGTGCATTAACTGAACACATTCCTGTTCATGCACTGTTTACGTGGCTATCATGCACTGATCACGTGGCTGATCATGCATTGGTCACGTGGCTGATCATGCAATGATCCCGTTGCGTATCATGCACTGATCACATGATGGCGCATGAACTGATCACGTGGATATTATACACTGATCAAGTGACAAATAATGCACTACTCACGTGACTGATCATGCACTGATCACGTGGCTATCATGCACTGATCACGTGACTGATCATGCACTAGACACGTCGCTATCATGCACTGATCACGTTGCTGTTCATACAGTGATCACGTGATTGATCATGCACTGATCACGAAGCTGATCATACTCCAATCACGTGAGTGTGCATGCACTGAAATCGTGGCTGATCATGCACTAATCACGTTATGGATGATGCACTGATCACGTGGCTGATCATACACTGATCACATGACTGATCATGAACTAATCACGTTGTGGATCATACACTGATCACATGACTGATCATGAACTAATCACGTTGTGGATCATACACTGATCACATGACTGATCATGAGCTAATCACGTTGTGGATCATGCACTGATCACGTGGCTGTTCTTGCACTTATCACGTGGCTGATCATACAGTGATTACATGACTGATCATGCACTAATCACGTTGTGGATCATGCACTGATCACATGAATGTGCATGCATTGATCATGTGGCTCATCATGCACTCGTCACGTGGCTGATCATGTACTGATCACATGTATGTTCGTACACTGATCACGTGGCTGATCATGCAAAAATCCCATTGCATATCATGCTCTGATCAGGTTGCTATCATGCACTGATCACGTGGCTGATCATGGACTGATCACGTGGCTGATCATACACTGATCACATGAATGATCATGCACTAATCACGTTGTGGATCATGCACTGATCACGTGGCTGATCATACACTGATCACGTGGCTGATCTTGCACTTATCACGTGGCTGATCATACAGTGATTACATGAATAATCATGCACTAATCACGTTGTAGATTATGCACTGATCACATGACTGTGCATGTATTGATCACGTGGCTGATCATGCAATGAACACGTGGCTGATCATACACTGATCACATTACTGATCATGCACTGTTCACGTGCCTGATCATTCACTGAACACGTGGCTGATCATGCACTGATCATGTGGCTGTTCATACACTGATAACGTGGCTGAACATACTCTGATCACGTGGCTGATCAGGCACTGATCACGTGGCTGATCATACTCTGAACATGAAGCTGAAAATTCACTGATCACGTGACTGCATGCACTGATCACATGGCTATCATGCACTGATCACGTGTTTATCATGCACTGATCACGTGACTGCGCATTAACTGAACACATACCTGTTCATGCACTGTTTACGTGGCTATCATGCACTGATCACGTGGCTCATCATGCATTAATCACGTGACTGATCATGCACTGAACTCGTTGCGTATCATGCACTGATCACATGACGGTGCATGAACTGATCACGTGAATATTATACACTGATCAAGTGACAGATCATGAACTAATCACGTGACTGATCATGCACTGATCACGTGGCTATCATGCACTGATCACGTGTCTGATCATGCACTACTCACGTGACTGATCATGGACTGATCACGTGACTGATCATGCACTGATCATGAGCCTGATCATGCACTGATCACGCGCCTGTTCATGCACTGATCACGTGGCTGTTCCTGCACTGATCACGAGGCTGATCATACACTGATCACGTGACTGTGCATGCAATGATCACTTGGCTGATCATGTACTGATCACGTGGCTGATCATGCACTGATAACCTGGCTATCATCCACTGATCACGTGAGTGATCATGCACTCTTCACGTGCATGATCATGCACTGATCACGTGTCTTAGCATGCACTAACAATGTTGCTGATCATGCAATGGTTAGGTGGCTATCATGCACTGTTTACCTGGCTGATCATGCACTGATCACATGGCTGTAATACACTCACCACTTGACTGTGCATGCACGGATCATGTGGAGATTTTACACTGATCACGTGACTGACATGCACTGATCATGTGTCTGATCATGCACTGATAAAGTGCTTGATCATGCACTGATCACGTGGCTGAGCATACAGTGATTACATGATTGATCATGCACTAATCACGTTGTGGATCCTGCACTGATCACGTGACTGATCATGCACTAGTCACGTGGCTATCATGCACTGATCACGTGGCTGCTCATACACTGATCACGTGCCTGATCATGCACTGATCATGTGCCTGATCATGCACTGATTGCGTAAATTAGCATGCAGTGATCTCGTGCCTGAATTGTGCTGATCATGTGACTAATCAAGAACTGATCACGTGGCTATAATGCACTGATCACGTGACTGGGCACGCACTGAAAATATGGATGACCATACACTGATCACGTCTCTGATCACGAACTGATCACGTGACTGATCATGCACTGATCACGTGGCAGATCCTGCACTGATCACGAAGCTGATCATACTCTGATCACGTGAGTGTGCATGCACTGATCACGTGGCTGATCATGCACTGATCACGTGGCTGATCATGCACTGATCACGTGGGTGATCATGAACTGATCACGTGGCTTATCATACACTGTTCACGTGGCTGATCATGCACTAATCACGTTGTGGATGATGCACTGATCACGTGGCTGATCATACACTGATCACGTGGGTGATCATGAACTGATCACGTGGCTGATCATACACTGATCACCTGAATGATAATGCACTAATCACGTTGTGGATCATGCACTGATCACGTGGCTGATCAGGCACTGATCACGTGGCTGATCATACTCTGAACACGAAGCTGAAAATACACTGATCACGTGACTGCATGCACTGATCACATGGCTATCCTGCACTGATCACGTGTCTATCATGCACTGATCACGTGACTGTGCATTAACTGAACACATACCTGTTCATGCACTGTTTACGTGGCTGATCATGCACTGATCCCGTTGCGTATCATGCACTGATCACATGACGGCGCATGAACTGATCACGTGGATATTATACACTGATAAAGTGACAAATCATGCACTACTCACGTGACTGATCATGTACTGATCACGTGGCTATCATGCACTGATCACGTGACTGATCATTCACTGATCACGTGGCTATTATGCACTGATCACGGGACTGCACATGCAGTGTTCACGTAATTGTAGACAATGATCACGTGGCTATCATGCACTGATCATGTGTCTATCATGCACTGAACACGTGGCTGATCAAACACTGATCACGTGGCTGATCATGCACTGATCACGTGGCTGATCATGCACTAATCACTTTGTGGATAATGCACTGATACGTGGCGGATCATACACTGATCACATGACTGATCATGCACTGATCACGTGCCTGATCATGCACTGATCCCGTGGCTGATCATGCACTGATCACGTTGCAGATCATGCACTCATCACGTGGCTGATCATACAATGATCACGTGGCTGATCATGCACTGATCACATGTATGTTCGTACACTGATCACGTGGCTGATCATGCACAAATCCCATTGCATATCATGCTCTGATCAGGTTGCTATCATGTACTGATCACGTGGCTGATCATACAGTGATCACGTGACTGACCATGCACTGATCACGTGGCTGATCATGCACTGATCACGTGGGTGATCATGAACTGATCACGTGGCTTATCATACACTGTTCACGTGGCTGATCATGCACTAATCACGTTGTGGATGATGCACTGATCACGTGGCTGATCATACACTGATCACGTGGGTGATCATGAACTGATCACGTGGCTGATCATACACTGATCACCTGAATGATCATGCACTAATCACGTTGTGGATCATGCACTGATCACGTGGCTGATCAGGCACTGATCACGTGGCTGATCATACTCTGAACACGAAGCTGAAAATACACTGATCACGTGACTGCATGCACTGATCACATGGCTATCCTGCACTGATCACGTGTCTATCATGCACTGATCACGTGACTGTGCATTAACTGAACACATACCTGTTCATGCACTGTTTACGTGGCTGATCATGCACTGATCCCGTTGCGTATCATGCACTGATCACATGACGGCGCATGAACTGATCACGTGGATATTATACACTGATCAAGTGACAAATCATGCACTACTCACGTGACTGATCATGTACTGATCACGTGGCTATCATGCACTGATCACGTGACTGATCATTCACTGATCACGTGGCTATTATGCACTGATCACGGGACTGCACATGCAGTGTTCACGTAATTGTAGACAATGATCACGTGGCTATCATGCACTGATCATGTGCCTATCATGCACTGAACACGTGGCTGATCAAACACTGATCACGTGGCTGATCATGCACTGATCACGTGGCTGATCATGCACTAATCACTTTGTGGATCATGCACTGATACGTGGCGGATCATACACTGATCACATGACTGATCATGCACTGATCACGTGCCTGATCATGCACTGATCCCGTGGCTGATCGTGCACTGATCACGTTGCAGATCATGCACTCATCACGTGGCTGATCATACAATGATCACGTGGCTGATCATGCACTGATCACATGTATGTTCGTACACTGATCACGTGGCTGATCATGCACAAATCCCATTGCATATCATGCTCTGATCAGGTTGCTATCATGTACTGATCACGTGGCTGATCATACAGTGATCACGTGACTGACCATGCACTGATTACGTGGCTATCATGCACTGATCACGTGGCTCATCATGCACTGGTAACCTGGCTATAATACACTGATCTCGTGACTGATCATGCATTCTTCACGTGCCTGATCATGCACTGATCACGTGGCTGATCTTGCACTGATCACGTGGCTGATAATGCACTGATCACTTGACTGATCATGCACTGATCACGTGTCTGATCATGCACTACTCACGTGACTGAGCATGGACTGATCATGTGACTGATCATGCACTGATCATGAGGCTGATCATGCACTGATCACATGGCTGTAATACACTGACCACTTGACTGTGCATACACGGATCATGTGGATGATTATACACTGATCACGTGACTGATCATGCACTGATCATGTGTCTGATCATGCACTGATAAAGTGCTTGATCATGCACTGATCACGTGGCTGAGCATACAGTGATTACATGACTGATCATGCACTAATCACGTTGTGGATCCTGCACTGATCACGTGACTGATCATGCACTAGTCTCGTGGCTATCATGCACTGATCACGTGGCTGATCATACACTGATCACGTGGCTGATCATACACTGATCACGTGCCTGATCATGCACTGATCACGTGCCTAATCATGCACTGATTGCGTAAATTAGCATGCAGTGATCTCGTGTCTGAATTGTGCTGATCATGTGACTAATCAAGAACTGATCACGTGGCTATAATGCACTGATCACGTGACTGGGCACGCACTGAAAATATGGATGACCATACACTGATCACGTCACTGATCACGCACTGATCACGTGACTGATCATGCACTGATCACGTGGCAGATCCTGCACTGATCACGAAGCTGATCATACTCTGATCACGTGAGTGTGCATGCACTGATCACGTGGCTGATCATGCACTGATCACGTGGCTGATCATGCACTGATCACGTGGGTGATCATGAACTGATCACGTGGCTTATCATACACTGTTCACGTGGCTGATCATGCACTAATCACGTTGTGGATCATGCACTGATCACGTGGCTGATCATACTCTGAACACGAAGCTGAAAATACACTGATCACGTGACTGCATGCACTGATCACATGGCTATCCTGCACTGATCACGTGTCTATCATGCACTGATCACGTGACTGTGCATTAACTGAACACATACCTGTTCATGCACTGTTTACGTGGCTATCATGCACTGATCACGTGGCTGATCATGCATTGGTCACGTGGCTGATCATGCAATGATGCCGTTGCATATCATGCACTGATCACATGACGGCGCATGAACTGATCACGTGGATATTATACACTGATCAAGTGACAAATCATGCACTACTCACGTGACTGATCATGCACTGATCACGTGGCTATCATGCACTGATCACGTGACTGATCATGCACTAGACACGTCGCTATCATGCACTGATCACGTTGCTGTTCATACAGTGATCACGTGATTGATCATGCACTGATCACGAAGCTGATCATACTCCAATCACGTGAGTGTGCATGCACTGAAATCGTGGCTGATCATGCACTAATCACGTTATGGATGATGCACTGATCACGTGGCTGATCATACACTGATCACATGACTGATCATGAACTAATCACGTTGTGGATCATACACTGATCACATGACTGATCATGAACTAATCACGTTGTGGATCATACACTGATCACATGACTGATCATGAGCTAATCACGTTGTGGATCATGCACTGATCACGTGGCTGTTTTTGCACTTATCACGTGGCTGATCATACAGTGATTACATGACTGATCATGCACTAATCACGTTGTGGATCATGCACTGATCACATGAATGTGCATGCATTGATCATGTGGCTGATCATGCACTCGTCACGTGGCTGATCATGCACTGATCACATGTATGTTCGTACACTGATCACGTGGCTGATCATGCAAAAATCCCATTGCATATCATGCTCTGATCAGGTTGCTATCATGCACTGATCACGTGGCTGATCATGGACTGATCACGTGGCTGATCATACACTGATCACATGAATGATCATGCACTAATCACGTTGTGGATCATGCACTGATCACATGGCTGATCATACACTGAACACGTGGCTGATCTTGCACTTATCACGTGGCTGATCATACAGTGATTACATGAATAATCATGCACTAATCACGTTGTAGATTATGCACTGATCACATGACTGTGCATGTATTGATCACGTGGCTGATCATGCAATGAACACGTGGCTGATCATACACTGATCACATTACTGATCATGCACTGTTCACGTGCCTGATCATTCACTGAACACGTGGCTGATCATGCACTGATCATGTGGCTGTTCATACACTGATAACGTGGCTGAACATACTCTGATCACGTGGCTGATCAGGCACTGATCACGTGGCTGATCATACTCTGAACATGAAGCTGAGAATTCACTGATCACGTGACTGCATGCACTGATCACATGGCTATCATGCACTGATCACGTGTTTATCATGCACTGATCACGTGACTGCGCATTAACTGAACACATACCTGTTCATGCACTGTTTACGTGGCTATCATGCACTGATCACGTGGCTCATCATGCATAAATCACGTGACTGATCATGCACTGAACTCGTTGCATATCATGCACTGATCACATGACGGTGCATGAACTGATCACGTGAATATTATACACTGATCAAGTGACAGATCATGTACTAATCACGTGACTGATCATGCACTGATCACGTGGCTATCATGCACTGATCACGTGGCTGATAATGCACTGATCACTTGACTGATCATGCACTGATCACGTGTCTGATCATGCACTACTCACGTGACTGATCATGGACTGATCACGTAAGTGATCATGCACTGATCATGAGCCTGATCATGCACTGATCACGCGCCTGTTCATGCACTGATTACGTGCCTGATCCTGCACTGATCACGAGGCTGATCATACACTGATCACGTGAGTGTGCATGCAATGATCACATGGCTGATCATGCACTGATCACGTGGCTGAACATGCTCTGATCCCGTGGGTGATCATGCACTTATCACGTGGCTAATCATACACTGATCACGTGGCTGATCATGCACTAATTACGTTGTGGATGATGCACTGGTCACGTGGCTGATCATACACTGTTCACATGACTGATCATGCACTAATCACGTTGTGGATCATGCACTGATCACGTGGCTGATAATACACTGATTACGTGGCTGATCATACACTGATCACGTGGCTGATCATGCACTGATCACACTCTGATTACGTGGATGCTCATACACTGATTACGTGGCTGATCATACACTGATCACGTGGCTGATCATACACTGATCACGTGGCTGATCATGCACTGATCACGTGGCTGATCATACTCTTCACGTGGATGATCATAGACTGATCACGTGACTGCATAT
This sequence comes from Bos taurus, assembly GCF_002263795.3. Classification (NCBI taxonomy): domain Eukaryota; kingdom Metazoa; phylum Chordata; class Mammalia; order Artiodactyla; family Bovidae; genus Bos; species Bos taurus. The sequence continues at coordinate 205,321 of NW_020190428.1, forward strand.
GCAGTGATCACCTGACTGATCAGGCACTGATCACGTGGCTATCATGCACTGATTACGTGGCTTATCATACATTAATCACGTAACTAAATATGCACTGATCACGAAGCCTATCATACACTGATAATGTGACTGTGCATGCACTAATCACGTGGATGATCATGCACTGATCACGTGGCTGAGCATACAGTGATCACGTGACTGTGCATAAACTGATCACTTGGCTGATCATGTAACTGCACATGCACTGATCACGTGGCTGATCATAGTGTGATCAAGTGGCTGATAATGCACTGATTACGTGGCTGATCATGCACAGATCACGTAGCTATCATGTGCCGATCACATGGCGATCATGCCCTGATCCCGTGGCTGATCATGCACTGATCGCCTGACTGATCATGCACTAGTCACTTGGCTATCATGCACTGATCAGGTGGCTGATATGCACTGATCACGTGGCTGATATGCACTGATCACGTGGCTGATCATGCACTGATCACGAAGCTGATCATGCAATGATCACGTGGCTGATCATTCACTGATCAAGTGGCTGATCATGCAATGATCACGTGGCTGATCATGCACTGATCACGTGGGGGATCATGAACTGATCACGTGGCTGCTCATACACTGATCACGTGGCTGATCTTGCACTGATCACGTGGCTGATCATACTCTGAACATGAAGCTGAGAATTCACTGATCACGTGACTGCATGCACTTATCACATGGCTATCATGCACTGATCACGTGTTTATCATGCACTGATCACGTGACTGCGCATTAACTGAACACATACCTGTTCATGCACTGTTTACGTGGCTATCATGCACTGATCACATGGCTCATCATGCATAAATCACGTGACTGATCATGCACTGAACTCGTTGCGTATCATGCACTGATCACATGACGGTGCATGAACTGATCACGTGAATATTATACACTGATCAAGTGACAGATCATGAACTAATCACGTGACTGATCATGCACTGATCACGTGGCTATCATGCACTGATCACGTGGCTGATAATGCACTGATCACTTGACTGATCATGCACTGATCACGTGTCAGATCATGCACTACTCACGTGACTGATCATGAACTGATCACGTGACTGATCATGCACTGATCATGAGCCTGATCATGCACTGATCACGCGCCTGTTCATGCACTGATCACGTGGCTGATATTGCACTGATCACGAGGCTGATCATACACTGATCACGTGACTGTGCATGCAATGATCACTTGGCTGATCATGTAGTGATCACGTGGCTGATCATGCACTGATCACGTGGGTGATCATGAACTGATCACGTGGCTTATCATACACTGTTCACGTGGCTGATCATGCACTAATCACGTTGTGGATGATGCACTGATCACGTGGCTGATCATACACTGATCACGTGGGTGATCATGAACTGATCACGTGGCTGATCATACACTGATCACCTGAATGATCATGCACTAATCACGTTGTGGATCATGCACTGATCACGTGGCTGATCAGGCACTGATCACGTGGCTGATCATACTCTGAACACGAAGCTGAAAATACACTGATCACGTGACTGCATGCACTGATCACATGGCTATCCTGCACTGATCACGTGTCTATCATGCACTGATCACGTGACTGTGCATTAACTGAACACATACCTGTTCATGCACTGTTTACGTGGCTGATCATGCACTGATCCCGTTGCGTATCATGCACTGATCACAGGACGGCGCATGAACAGATCACATGGATATTATACACTGATCAAGTGACAAATCATGCACTACTCACGTGACTGATCATGTACTGATCACGTGGCTATCATGCACTGATCACGTGACTGATCATTCACTGATCACGTGGCTATTATGCACTGATCACGGGACTGCACATGCAGTGTTCACGTAATTGTAGACAATGATCACGTGGCTATCATGCACTGATCATGTGTCCATCATGCACTGAACACGTGGCTGATCAAACACTGATCACGTGGCTGATCATGCACTGATCACGTGGCTGATCATGCACTAATCACTTTGTGGATCATGCACTGATACGTGGCGGATCATACACTGATCACATGACTGATCATGCACTGATCACGTGCCTGATCATGCACTGATCCCGTGGCTGATCATGCACTGATCACGTTGCAGATCATGCACTCATCACGTGGCTGATCATACAATGATCACGTGGCTGATCATGCACTGATCACATGTATGTTCGTACACTGATCACGTGGCTGATCATGCACAAATCCCATTGCATATCATGCTCTGATCAGGTTGCTATCATGTACTGATCACGTGGCTGATCATACAGTGATCACGTGACTGACCATGCACTGATTACGTGGCTATCATGCACTGATCACGTGGCTGATCATGCACAGTTAACCTGGCTATAATACACTGATCTCGTGACTGATCATGCATTCTTAATGTGCCTGATCATGCACTGATCACGTGGCTGATAATGCACTGATCACTTGACTGATCATGCACTGATCACGTGTCTGATCATGCACTACTCACGTGACTGATCATGGACTGATCACGTGACTGATCATGCACTGATCATGAGGCTGATCATGCACTGATCACATGGCTGTAATACACTGACCACTTGACTGTGCATACACGGATCATGTGGGTGATTATACACTGATCACGTGACTGATCATGCACTGATCATGTGTCTGATCATGCACTGATAAAGTGCTTGATCATGCACTGATCACGTGGCTGAGCATACAGTGATTACATGACTGATCATGCACTAATCACGTTGTGGATCCTGCACTGATCACGTGACTGATCATGCACTAGTCTCGTGGCTATCATGCACTGATCACGTGGCTGATCATACACTGATCACGTGCCTGATCATGCACTGATCACGTGGCTGATATTGCACTGATCACGAGGCTGATCATACACTGATCACGTGACTGTGCATGCAATGATCACTTGGCTGATCATGTAGTGATCACGTGGCTGATCATGCACTGATCACGTGGGTGATCATGAACTGATCACGTGGCTTATCATACACTGTTCACGTGGCTGATCATGCACTAATCACGTTGTGGATGATGCACTGATCACGTGGCTGATCATACACTGATCACGTGGGTGATCATGAACTGATCACGTGGCTGATCATACACTGATCACCTGAATGATCATGCACTAATCACGTTGTGGATCATGCACTGATCACGTGGCTGATCAGGCACTGATCACGTGGCTGATCATACTCTGAACACGAAGCTGAAAATACACTGATCACGTGACTGCATGCACTGATCACATGGCTATCCTGCATTGATCACGTGTCTATCATGCACTGATCACGTGACTGTGCATTAACTGAACACATACCTGTTGATGCACTGTTTACGTGGCTGATCATGCACTGATCCCGTTGCGTATCATGCACTGATCACATGACGGCGCATGAACAGATCACATGGATATTATACACTGATCAAGTGACAAATCATGCACTACTCACGTGACTGATCATGTACTGATCACGTGGCTATCATGCACTGATCACGTGACTGATCATTCACTGATCACGTGGCTATTATGCACTGATCACGGGACTGCACATGCAGTGTTCACGTAATTGTAGACAATGATCACGTGGCTATCATGCACTGATCATGTGTCTATCATGCACTGAACACGTGGATGATCAAACACTGATCACGTGGCTGATCATGCACTGATCACGTGGCTGATCATGCACTAATCACTTTGTGGATCATGCACTGATACGTGGCGGATCATACACTGATCACATGACTGATCATGCACTGATCACGTGCCTGATCATGCACTGATCCCGTGGCTGATCATGCACTGATCACGTTGCAGATCATGCACTCATCACGTGGCTGATCATACAATGATCACGTGGCTGATCATGCACTGATCACATGTATGTTCGTACACTGATCACGTGGCTGATCATGCACAAATCCCATTGCATATCATGCTCTGATCAGGTTGCTATCATGTACTGATCACGTGGCTGATCATACAGTGATCACGTGACTGACCATGCACTGATTACGTGGCTGATCATGCACTAATCACTTTGTGGATCATGCACTGATTCATGGCGGATCATACACTGATCACATGACTGATCATGCACTGATCACGTGCCTGATCATGCACTGAATCCGTGGCTGATAATGCCCTGATCACGTTGCAGATCATGCACTCATCACGTGGCTGATCATACAATGATCACGTGGCTGATCATGCACTGATCACATGTATGTTCGTACACTGATCACGTGGCTGATCATGCACAAATCCCATTGCATATCATGCTCTGATCAGGTTGCTATCATGTACTGATCACGTGGCTGATCATACAGTGATCACGTGACTGACCATGCACTGATTACGTGGCTATCATGCACTGATCACGTGGCTGATCATGCACTGTTAACCTGGCTATAATACACTGATCTCGTGACTGATCATGCATTCTTAATGTGCCTGATCATGCACTGATCACGTGGCTGATCTTGCACTGATCACGTGGCTGATAATGCACTGATCACTTGACTGATCATGCACTGATCACGTGTCTGATCATGCACTACTCACGTGACTGATCATGGACTGATCACGTGACTGATCATGCACTGATCATGAGGCTGATCATGCACTGATCACATGGCTGTAATACACTGACCACTTGACTGTGCATACACGGATCATGTGGGTGATTATACACTGATCACGTGACTGATCATGCACTGATCATGTGTCTGATCATGCACTGATAAAGTGCTTGATCATGCACTGATCACGTGGCTGAGCATACAGTGATTACATGACTGATCATGCACTAATCACGTTGTGGATCCTGCACTGATCACGTGACTGATCATGCACTAGTCTCGTGGCTATCATGCACTGATCACGTGGCTGATCATACACTGATCACGTGCCTGATCATGCACTGATCATGTGCCTGATCATGCACTGATTGCTTAAATTAGCATGCAGTGATCTCGTGTCTGAACTGTGCTGATCATGTGACTAATCAAGAACTGATCACGTGGCTGATAATGCACTGATCACTTGACTGATCATGCACTGATCACGTGTCTGATCATGCACTACTCACGTGACTGATCATGGACTGATCACGTGACTGATCATGCACTGATCATGAGCCTGATCATGCACTGATCACGCGCGTGTTCATGCACTGATCACGTGGCTGATCCTGCACTGATCACGAGGCTGATCATACACTGATCACGTGACTGTGCATGCAATGATCACTTGGCTGATCATGTACTCATCACGTGGCTGATCATGCACTGATAACCTGGCTATCATCCACTGATCACGTGAGTGATCATGCACTCTTCACGTGCATGATCATGCACTGATCACGTGTCTTAGCATGCACTAACCATGTTGCTGATCATGCAATGGTCAGGTGGCTATCATGCACTGTTTACCTGGCTGATCATGCACTGATCACATGGCTGTAATACACTCACCACTTGACTGTGCATGCACGGATCATGTGGATGATTATACACTGATCACGTGACTGATCATGCACTGATCATGTGTCTGATCATGCACTGATAAAGTGCTTGATCATGCACTGATCACGTGGCTGAGCATATAGTGATTACATGACTGATCAGGCACTAATCACGTTGTGGATCCTGCACTGATCACGTGACTGATCATGCACTAGTCACGTGGCTATCATGCACTGATCACGTGGCTGATCATACACTGATCACGTGCCTGATCATGCACTGATCACGTGCCTGATCATGCACTGATCACGTGCCTAATCATGCACTGATTGCGTAAATTAGCATGCAGTGATCTCGTGTCTGAATTGTGCTGATCATGTGACTAATCAAGAACTCATCACGTGGCTATAATGCACTGATCACGTGACTGGGCACGCACTGAAAATATGGATGACCATACACTGATCACGTCACTGATCACGCACTGATCACGTGACTGATCATGCACTGATCACGTGGCAGATCCTGCACTGATCACGAAGCTGATCATACTCTGATCACGTGAGTTTGCATGCACTGATCACGTGGCTGATCATGCACTGATCACGTGGCTGATCATGCACTGATCACGTGGGTGATCATGAACTGATCACGTGGCTTATCATACACTGTTCACGTGGCTGATCATGCACTAATCACGTTGTGGATCATGCACTTATCACGTGGCTGATCAGGCACTGATCACGTGGCTGATCATACTCTGAACACGAAGCTGAAAATACACTGATCACGTGACTGCATGCACTGATCACATGGCTATCCTGCACTGATCACGTGTCTATCATGCACTGATCACGTGACTGTGCATTAACTGAACACATACCTGTTCATGCACTGTTTACGTGGCTATCATGCACTGATCACGTGGCTGATCATGCATTGGTCACGTGGCTGATCATGCAATGATCCCGTTGCGTATCATGCACTGATCACATGACGGCGCATGAACTGATCACGTGGATATTATACACTGATCAAGTGACAAATCATGCACTACTCACGTGACTGATCATGCACTGATCACGTGGCTATCATGCACTGATCACGTTACTGATCATGCACTAGACACGTCGCTATCATGCACTGATCACGTTGCTGTTCATACAGTGATCACGTGACTGATCATGCACTGATCACGTGCCTGATCATGCACTGATCACGAAGCTGATCATACTCCAATCACGTGAGTGTGCATGCACTGAAATCGTGGCTGATCATGCACTAATCACGTTATGGATGATGCACTGATCACGTGGCTGATCATACACTGATCACATGACTGATCATGAACTAATCACGTTGTGGATCATACACTGATCACATGACTGATCATGAACTAATCACGTTGTGGATCATACACTGATCACATGACTGATCATGAGCTAATCACGTTGTGGATCATGCACTGATCACGTGGCTGTTCTTGCACTTATCACGTGGCTGATCATACAGTGATTACATGACTGATCATGCACTAATCACGTTGTGGATCATGCACTGATCACATGAATGTGCATGCATTGATCATGTGGCTGATCATGCACTCGTCACGTGGCTGATCATGCACTGATCACATGTATGTTCGTACACTGATCACGTGGCTGATCATGCAAAAATCCCATTGCATATCATGCTCTGATCAGGTTGCTATCATGCACTGATCACGTGGCTGATCATGGACTGATCACGTGGCTGATCATACACTGATCACATGAATGATCATGCACTAATCACGTTGTGGATCATGCACTGATCACGTGGCTGATCATACACTGATCACGTGGCTGATCTTGCACTTATCACGTGGCTGATCATACAGTGATTACATGAATAATCATGCACTAATCACGTTGTAGATTATGCACTGATCACATGACTGTGCATGTATTGATCACGTGGCTGATCATGCAATGAACACGTGGCTGATCATACACTGATCACATTACTGATCATGCACTGTTCACGTGCCTGATCATTCACTGAACACGTGGCTGATCATGCACTGATCATGTGGCTGTTCATACACTGATAACGTGGCTGAACATACTCTGATCACGTGGCTGATCAGGCACTGATCACGTGGCTGATCATACTCTGAACATGAAGCTGAGAATTCACTGATCACGTGACTGCATGCACTGATTAAATGGCTATCATGCACTGATGACGTGTTTATCATGCACTGATCACGTGACTGCGCATTAACTGAACACATACCTGTTCATGCACTGTTTACGTGGCTATCATGCACTGATCACGTGGCTCATCATGCATAAATCACGTGACTGATCATGCACTGAACTCGTTGCGTATCATGCACTGATCACATGACGGTGCATGAACTGATCACGTGAATATTATACACTGATCAAGTGACAGATCATGTACTAATCACGTGACTGATCATGCACTGATCACGTGGCTATCATGCACTGATCACGTGGCTGATAATGCACTGATCACTTGACTGATCATGCACTGATCACGTGTCTGATCATGCACTACTCACGTGACTGATCATGGACTGATCACGTGAGTGATCATGCACTGATCATGAGCCTGATCATGCACTGATCACGCGCCTGTTCATGCACTGATCACGTGGCTGATCCTGCACTGATCACGAGGCTGATCATACACTGATACACGTGACTGTGCATGCAATGATCACTTGGCTGATCATGTACTGATCACGTGGCTGATCATGCACTGATAACCTGGCTATCATCCACTGATCACGTGAGTGATCATGCACTCTTCACGTGCACAAATCCCATTGCATATCATGCTCTGATCAGGTTGCTATCATGTCCTGATCACGTGGCTGATCATACAGTGATCACGAAGCTGATCATACACTGATCACAGGACTGTGCATGCACTGATCATGTGGCTGATCATGCACTGATCATGTGGCTGATGATACACTGATCACGTGGCTGATCATGCACTGATCACGTGGCTGATCATACTCTGATTACGTGGATGATCATACACTGATTACGTGGCTGATCATACACTGATCACGTGGCTGATCATGAACTGATCACGTGGCTGAGCATACAGTGATCACGAGACTGTGCATGAACTGATCACTTGGTTGATCATGCACTGATCACGTGACTGCACATGCACTGATCACGTGGCTCATCATACTGTGATCAAGTGGCTGATAATGCACTGATCACGTGGCTGATCATGCACTGAACACGAAGCTGATCATACACTGATCACAGGACTGTGCATGCACTGATCATGTGGCTGATCATGCACTGATCATGTGGCTGATGATACACTGATCACGTGGCGGATCATACACTGATCACATGACTGATTGTGCACTGATCCCGTGCCTGATCATGCACTGATCCCGTGGCTGATCATGCACTGATCACGTTGCAGATCATGCACTCATCACGTGGCTGATCATACAGTGATCACGTGACTGACCATGCACTGATTACGTGGCTATCATGCACTGATCACGTGGCTGATCATGCACTGTTAACCTGGCTATAATACATTGATCTCTTGACTGATCATGCATTCTTCACGTGCCTGATCATGCACTGGTCACGTGGCTGATCTTGCACTGATCACGTGGCTGATAATGCAGTGATCACTTGACTGATCATGCACTGATCACGTGGCTGATCATGCACTACTCACGTGACTGATCATGGACTGATCACGTGACTGATCATGCACTGATCATGAGCCTGATCATGCACTGATCACGGGCCTGTTCATGCACTGATCACGTGACTGATCCTGCACTGATCACTTGGCTAATCATGCACTGATCATGTGACTGATTATGCACTGATCACATAGCTATCATGCACTGATCACATGACTTCGCATGCCATGATCACGTGACTGATCATGCACTGATCACGTGGCTATCATGCACTGATAATGTGGCTTATCATACATTGATCACCTAAATTATCATGCACTGATCACGTGGCGATCTTGCTCTGATCACGTGGTTGATCAGGCACTGATCACTTAGCTATCATGCACTGATCACATGACTGCGCAAGAACTGATCACTTAGATATCATAGACAGGACACGTGACAGATCATGCACTGATCACGTGACTGATCATGCACTGATCTGGTGGCTATCATGCATTGATCACGTGGTTGATCATACACTGATCACGTGACTGATCATGCACTGATCACCTGGCTATCATGCACTAATCACGTAGCTGATCTGGAACAGATCTCGTGACTAATCTGCAGTGATCACGTCGCTATCATGCCCTGATCTCGAGATTGCGCACGCACTGATCATATGGATGATCACACACTGATCACGTGACAGATCATGCACTGAACACGTGACTTATCATGCACTGATCACGTGACTGCACATGCACTGATCATGTGACTGAGCATGCACTGATCACGAAGTTGATCATACACTGATCACGTGAGTGTGCATGCACTGATCACGTGGCGGATCATGCAATGATCACGTGGCTGATCATGCACTGATCACGTAGCTCTCATGCACTGATCACATGTCAATCATGCCCGGATCCCGTGGCTGATCATGCACTGATCGCGTGACTGATCATGCACTAGTCACCTGGCTATCATGCCTAATCCCGTGGCTGATCATACACTGACCACGTGACTGATCATGCACTGATCACGTGGCTGATCATGCACTGATCTCGAAGCTGATCATACACTGATCACGTGAGTGTGCATGCAATGATCACATGGCTGATCATGCACTGATCACGTTGCTGAACATGCTCTGATCCCGTGGGTGATCATGCACTTATCACGTGGCTAATCATACACTGATCACGTGGCTGATCATGCACTAATTACGTTGTGGATGATGCACTGGTCACGTGGCTGATCATACACTGTTCACATGACTGATCATGCACTAATCACGTTGTGGATCATGCACTGATCACGTGGCTGATAATACACTGATTACGTGGCTGATCATACACTGATCACGTGGCTGATCATGCACTGATCACACTCTGATTACGTGGATGCTCATACACTGATTACGTGACTGATCATACACTGATCACGTGGCTGATCATACACTGATCACGTGGCTGATCATGCACTGATCACGTGGCTGATCATACTCTTCACGTGGATGATCATAGACTGATCACGTGACTGCATATGCACTGATCACCTGACTGATCAGGCACTGATCACGTGGCTATCATGCACTGATTACGTGGCTTATCATACATTAATCACGTAACTAAATATGCACTGATCACGAAGCCTATCATACACTGATAATGTGACTGTGCATGCACTAATCACGTGGATGATCATGCACTGATCACGTGGCTGAGCATACAGTGATCACGTGACTGTGCATAAACTGATCACTTGGCTGATCATGTGACTGCACATGCACTGATCACGTGGCTGATCATAGTGTGATCAAGTGGCTGATAATGCACTGATTACGTGGCTGATCATGCACAGATCACGTAGCTATCATGTGCCGATCACATGGCGATCATGCCCTGATCCCGTGGCTGATCATGCACTGATCGCCTGACTGATCATGCACTAGTCACTTGGCTATCATGCACTGATCAGGTGGCTGATATGCACTGATCACGTGGCTGATATGCACTGATCACGTGGCTGATCATGCACTGATCACGAAGCTGATCATGCAATGATCACGTGGCTGATCATACACTGATCAAGTGGCTGATCATGCAATGATCACGTGGCTGATCATGCACTGATCACGTGGGGGATCATGAACTGATCACGTGGCTGCTCATACACTGATCACGTGGCTGATCATGCACTAATCACGTTGTGGATGATGCACTGATCACGTGGCTGAGCATACACTGATCACGTGGCTGATCTTGCACTTATCACGTGGCTGATCATACAGAGATTACATGACTGATTATGCACTAATCACGTTGTGGATCATGCACTGATCACGTGACTGATCATGCACTAGTCACGTGGCTATCATGCACTGATCACATGGCTGAACATACACTGATCACGTGACTGATCATGCACTGATCACGTGCCTGATCATGCACTGATTGCGTAAATTAGCATGCAGTTATCTCGTGTCTGAATTGTGCTTATCATGTGACTAATCAAGAACTGATCACGTGGCTGTAATGCACTGATCAAGTGACTGTGCACACACTGAAAATATGGATGATCATACACTGATCACTTCACTGATCACGCACTGATCACGTGACTGATCATGCACTGATCACGTGGCTGATCATGCACTGATCATGTGACTGAGCATGCACTGATCATGTAGCTGATCATGCACTGATCACGAAGTTGATCATACACTGATCATGTGACTGAGCATGCACTGATCACGTAGCTGATCATGCACTGATCACGAAGTTGATCATACACTGATCACGTGAGTGTGCATGCACTGATCACGTGGCGGATCATGCAATCATCACGTGGCTGATCATGCACTGATCACGTAGCTCTCATGCACTGATCACATGTCAATCATGCCCGGATCCCGTGGCTGATCCTGCACAGGTCGCGTGACTGATCATGCACTAATCACCTGGCTATCATGCCTAATCCCGTGGCTGATCATACACTGACCACGTGAGTGATCTTGCACTGTTAAGCTGGCTATAATACACTGATCTCGTGACTGATCATGCATTCTTCACGTGCCTGATCATGCACTGATCACGTGGCTGATCTTGCACTGATCACGTGGCTGATAATGCACTGATCACTTGACTGATCATGCACTGATCACGTGTCTGATCATGCACTACTCACGTAACTGATCATGGACTGATCACCTGACTGATCATGCACTGATCATGAGCCTGATCATGCACTGATCACGGGCCTGTTTATGCACTGATCACGTGGCTAATCCTGCACTGATCACGAGGCTGATAATACACTGATCACGTGACTGTGCATGCAATGATCACTTGGCTGATCATGTACTGATCACGTGGCTGATCATGCACTGATCACGTGACTTCGCATGCCATGATCACGTGACTGATCATGCACTGATCACGTGGCTATCATGCACTGATAATGTGGCTTATCATACTTTGATCACCTAAATAATCATGCACTGATCACGTGGCAATCTTGCTCTGATCACGTGGTTGATCAGGCACTGATCACTTAGCTATCATGCACTGATCACATAACTGCGCAAGAACTGATCACTTAGATATCATAGACAGGACACGTGACAGATCATGCACTGATCACGTGACTGATCATGCACTGATCTGGTGGCTATCATGCATTGATCACGTGGTTGATCATACACTGATCACGTGACTGATCATGCACTGATCACCTGGCTATCATGCACTAATCACGTAGCTGATCTGGAACAGATCACGTGACTAATCATGCAGTGATCACGTCGCTATCATGCACTGATCTCGAGATTGCCCATGCACTGAACATATGGATGATCACACACTGATCACCTGACAGATCATGCACTGAACACGTGACTTATCATGCACTGATCACGTGACTGCACATGCACTGATCATGTGACTGAGCATGCACTGATCACGTAGCTGATCATGCACTGATCACGAAGTTTATCATACACTGATCATGTGACTGAGCATGCACTGATCACGTAGCTGATCATGCACTGATCACGAAGTTGATCATACACTGATCACGTGAGTGTGCATGCACTGATCACGTGGCGGATCATGCAATGATCACGTGGCTGATCATGCACTGATCACGTAGCTCTCATGCACTGATCACATGTCAATCATGCCCGGATCCCGTGGCTGGTCATGCACTGATCGCCTGACTGATCATGCACTAGTCACCTGGCTATCATGCCTAATCCCGTGGCTGATCATACACTGACCACGTGACTGATCATGCACTGATCACGTGGCTGATCATGCACTGATCTCGAAGCTGATCATACACTGATCACGTGAGTGTGCATGCAATGATCACATGGCTGATCATGCACTGATCACGTGGCTTATCATACACTGATCACGTGGCTGATCATGCACTAATCACGTTGTGGATGATGCACTGGTCACGTGGCTGATCATACACTGATCACATGACTGATCATGCACTAATCACGTTGTGGATCATGCACTGATCACGTGGCTGATAATACACTGATTACGTGGCTGATCATACACTGATCACGTGGCTGATCATGCACTGATCACGTGGCTGATCATACTCTGATTACGTGGATGATCATACACTGATTACGTGGCTGATCATACACTGATCACGTGCCTGATCATGCACTGATCACGTGGCTGATCATACTCTGATCACGTGGATGATCATACACTGATCACGTGCCTGATCATGCACTGATCACGTGGCTGATCATACTCTGATCACGTGGATGATCATAGACTGATCACGTGACTGCATATGCACTGATCACGTGACTGATCAGGCACTGATCACGTGGCTATCATGCACTGATTATGTGGCTGATCATACATTAATCACGTAACTAAATATGCACTGATCACGAAGCCTATCATACACTGATAATGTGACTGTGCATGCACTAATCACGTGGATGATCATGCACTGATCACTTGGCTGATCATGCACTGATCACGTGACTGCACATGCACTGATCACGTGGCTCATCATACTGTGATCAAGTGGCTGATAATGCACTGATTACGTGGCTGATCATGCACAGATCACGTAGCTATCATGTGCCGATCACATGGCGATCATGCCCTGATCCCGTGGCTGATCATGCACTGATCGCCTGACTGATCATGCGCTAGTCACGTGGCTATCATGCACTGATCACATGGCTGAACATACACTGATCACGTGACTGATCATGCACTGATCACGTGCCTGATCATGCACTGATTGCGTAAATTAGCATGCAGTTATCTCGTGTCTGAATTGTGCTTATCATGTGACTAATCAAGAACTGATCACGTGGCTGTAATGCACTGATCACGTGACTGTGCGCACACTGAAAATATGGATGATCATACACTGATCACTTCACTGATCACGCACTGATCACGTGACTGATCATGCACTGATCACGTGGCTGATCATGCACTGATCATGTGACTGAGCATGCACTGATCATGTAGCTGATCATGCACTGATCACGAAGTTGATCATACACTGATCATGTGACTTAGCATGCACTGATCACGTAGCTGATCATGCACTGATCACGAAGTTGATCATACACTGATCACGTGAGTGTGCATGCACTGATCACGCGGCCGATCATGCAATCATCACGTGGCTGATCATGCACTGATCACGTAGCTCTCATGCACTGATCACATGTCAATCATGCCCGGATCCCGTGGCTGATCCTGCACTGGTCGCGTGACTGATCATGCACTAATCACCTGGCTATCATGCCTAATCCCGTGGCTGATCATACACTGACCACGTGACTGATCTTGCACTGTTAAGCTGGCTATAATACACTGATCTCGTGACTGATCATGCATTCTTCACCTGCCTGATCATGCACTGATCACGTGGCTGATCTTGCACTGATCACGTGGCTGATAATGCACTGATCACTTGACTGATCATGCACTGATCACGTGTCTGATCATGCACTACTCACGTAACTGATCATGGACTGATCACCTGACTGATCATGCACTGATCATGAGCCTGATCATGCACTGATCACGGGCCTGTTTATGCACTGATCACGTGGCTGATCCTGCACTGATCACGAGGCTGATAATACACTGATCACGTGACTGTGCATGCAATGATTACTTGGCTGATCATGTACTGATCACGTGGCTGATCATGCACTGATCACGTGACTTCGCATGCCATGATCACGTGACTGATCATGCACTGATCACGTGGCTATCATGCACTGATAATGTGGCTTATCATACTTTGATCACCTAAATAATCATGCACTGATCACGTGGCAATCTTGCTCTGATCACGTGGTTGATCAGGCACTGATCACTTAGCTATCATGCACTGATCACATAACTGCGCAAGAACTGATCACTTAGATATCATAGACAGGACACGTGACAGATCATGCACTGATCACGTGACTGATCATGCACTGATCTGGTGGCTATCATGCATTGATCACGTGGTTGATCATACACTGATCACGTGACTGATCATGCACTGATCACCTGGCTATCATGCACTAATCACGTAGCTGATCTGGAACAGATCACGTGACTAATCATGCAGTGATCACGTCGCTATCATGCACTGATCTCGAGATTGCCCATGCACTGAACATATGGATGATCACACACTGATCACCTGACAGATCATGCACTGAACACGTGACTTATCATGCACTGATCACGTGACTGCACATGCACTGATCATGTGACTGAGCATGCACTGATCACGTAGCTGATCATGCACTGATCACGAAGTTGATCATACACTGATCATGTGACTGAGCATGCACTGATCACGTAGCTGATCATGCACTGATCACGAAGTTGATCATACACTGATCACGTGAGTGTGCATGCACTGATCACGTGGCGGATCATGCACTGATCACGTGGCTGATCATGCACTGATCACGTAGCTCTCATGCACTGATCACATGTCAATCATGCCCGGATCCCGTGGCTGATCATGCACTGATCGCCTGACTGATCATGCACTAGTCACCTGGCTATCATGCCTAATCCCGTGGCTGATCATACACTGACCACGTGACTGATCATGCACTGATCACGTGGCTGATCATGCACTGATCTCGAAGCTGATCATACACTGATCACGTGAGTGTGCATGCAATGATCACATGGCTGATCATGCACTGATCACGTGGCTGAACATGCTCTGATCCCGTGGGTGATCATGCACTTATCACGTGGCTTATCATACACTGATCACGTGGCTGATCATGCACTAATCACGTTGTGGATGATGCACTGGTCACGTGGCTGATCATACACTGATCACATGACTGATCATGCACTAATCACGTTGTGGATCATGCACTGATCACGTGGCTGATAATACACTGATTACGTGACTGATCATGCACTGATCACTCTCTGATTACGTGGATGATCATACACTGATTACGTGGCTGATCATACACTGATCACGTGGCTGATCATGCACTGATCACGTGGCTGATCATACTCTGATCACGTGGATGATCATAGACTGATCACGTGACTGCATATGCACTGATCACGTGACTGATCAGGCACTGATCACGTGGCTATCATGCACTGATTACGTGGCTTATCATACATTAATCACGTAACTAAATATGCACTGATCACGAAGCCTATCATACACTGATAATGTGACTGTGCATGCACTAATCACGTGGATGATAATGCACTGATCACCTGGCTGAGCATACAGTGATTACGTAACTGTGCATGAACTAATCACTTGGCTGATCATGCACTGATCACGTGCCTGATCATGCACTGATTGCGTAAATTAGCATGCAGTTATCTCGTGTCTGAATTGTGCTTATCATGTGACTAATCAAGAACTGATCACGTGGCTATAATGCACTGATCACGTGGCTGCACATGCACTGATCATGTGACTGAGCATGCACTGATCACGTAGCTGATCATGCACTGATCACGAAGTTGATCATACACTGATCATGTGACTGAGCATGCACTGATCACGTAGCTGATCATGCACTGATCACGAAGTTGATCATACACTGATCACGTTACTTCGCATGCCATGATCACGTTACTGATCATGCACTGATCACGTGGCTATCATGCACTGATAATGTGGCTTATCATACTTTGATCACCTAAATAATCATGCACTGATCACGTGGCAATCTTGCTCTGATCACGTGGTTGATCAGGCACTGATCACTTAGCTATCATGCACTGATCACATAACTGCGCAAGAACTGATCACTTAGATATCATAGACAGGACACGTGACAGATCATGCACTGATCACGTGACTGATCATGCACTGATCTGGTGGCTATCATGCATTGATCACGTGGTTGATCATACACTGATCACGTGACTGATCATGCACTGATCACCTGGCTATCATGCACTAATCACGTAGCTGATCTGGAACAGATCACGTGACTAATCATGCAGTGATCACGTCGCTATCATGCACTGATCTCGAGATTGCCCATGCACTGAACATATGGATGATCACACACTGATCACCTGACAGATCATGCACTGAACACGTGACTTATCATGCACTGATCACGTGACTGCACATGCACTGATCATGTGACTGAGCATGCACTGATCACGTAGCTGATCATGCACTGATCACAAAGTTGATCATACACTGATCATGTGACTGAGCATGCACTGATCACGTAGCTGATCATGCACTGATCATGAAGTTGATCATACACTGATCACGTGAGTGTGCATGCACTGATCACGTGGCGGATCATGCACTGATCACGTGGCTGGTCATGCACTGATCACGTAGCTCTCATGCACTGATCACATGTCAATCATGCCCGGATCCCGTGGCTGATCATGCACTGATCGCCTGACTGATCATGCACTAGTCACCTGGCTATCATGCCTAATCCCGTGGCTGATCATACACTGACCACGTGACTGATCATGCACTGATCACGTGGCTGATCATGCACTGATCTCGAAGCTGATCATACACTGATCACGTGAGTGTGCATGCAATGATCACATGGCTGATCATGCACTGATCACGTGGCTGAACATGCTCTGATCCCGTGGGTGATCATGCACTTATCACGTGGCTTATCATACACTGATCACGTGGCTGATCATGCACTAATCACGTTGTGGATGATGCACTGGTCACGTGGTGATCATACACTGATCACATGACTGATCATGCACTAATCACGTTGTGGATCATGCACTGATCACATGGCTGATAATACAACTGATTACGTGGCTGATCATACACTGATCACGTGGCTGATCATGCACTGATCACGTGGCTGATCATACTCTGATTACGTGGATGATCATACACTGATTACGTGGCTGATCATACACTGATCACGTGCCTGATCATGCACTGATCACGTGGCTGATCATACTCTGATCACGTGGATGATCATAGACTGATCACGTGACTGCATATGCAGTGATCACCTGACTGATCAGGCACTGATCACGTGGCTATCATGCACTGATTACGTGGCTTATCATACATTAATCACGTAACTAAATATGCACTGATCACGAAGCCTATCATACACTGATAATGTGACTGTGCATGCACTAATCACGTGGTATGATCATCACTGATCACTTGCTGAATCATGCATCTGATCACGTACTGCACATCACTGATCACGTGGCTCATCATACTGTGCATCAAGTGCTGATACTGCCACTGATTAGTGGCGATCATGACCAGATCACGGCTAGCTATCAATCGTGACAATCACATGCGATCATGCCCTGATCCGTGGCTGATCATGCATCTGATCGCCTGACTGATCATGCGCTAGTCACGTGGCTATCATGCACTGATCACATGGCTGAACATACACTGATCACGTGACTGATCATGCACTGATCACGTGCCTGATCATGCACTGATTGCGTAAATTAGCATGCA